>NC_087215.1:17032391-17072391 GCF_015104395.2 Macrobrachium nipponense | reverse complement strand
CATGGCAGGGGCAGTCAGTGATACCGGAGAGGGCAGGTTTGGCATAAATGGCCGGTGTGAGGGAGGGGGAACATGGAAGCAGGTATATTTACTTCCTAATACGGATGTCCTTATTCTACCAAATGTATTCTCTCTCTCTCTCTCTCTCTCTCTCTCTCTCTCTCCGTATTTGATAATGGGTTAGCCAAGCCTTCGAAGTCCAGCCGACGAAAGAATCACGTAATACTTCGGGCCATTTGAACGACCCCAATCCCAAGGTGCTATTTCTAACCGCTGCTTTCAACAACAACAAAACAAATCTACAGGGTGAGGCCCTCGAGGAGGTAATTCTCCAACCTGCGGAGGAGAACAATTCTAAATTCTATCTTCCCCTCCATATTAAGACCCGTTTCAAACGTGAACTCACAATTGGTGAACAAACTAACAACGACCGACATCCACATCAATAGCCCAGCAAGTTGCTATGGGCGATTTCTCCATGACGCAATCCCACATTAGTCACTTCCTCCTAAGAATCGACTAAATCCATTACAAAGGCCAAACGTGCAGTAAATAAACAACGCAGAAAGAGGTTGACGACACGCGGGCTAAAGCATTTCCGCATTTCAAATAGCTATAAAACCAACCCCGGCGAATTGAGGCTTATAGCTATCAAGGATGGAATCTACTTTCTGCACAAGCAACCCGCAAGACAGCGCTGCCATATAAACGTTCCGTACTGCAGTACTTTCACCTCTGAAAAAAGTTCCAAGATTGTATTTGCTCCCCACAATAATAATAATAATAATAATAATAATAATAATAATAATAGAATTCTAGTTCCTGCAAGAGAACGCCACGCTCATCAATGAAAGGGCGCAACTCTTCATGAATTGGAATAATAATAATTAACTATAATAATAAATAATAATAAAGCTCTACAAACGATGCAATTTAAAAACACGCGCATTATATGTAGTATTATGTATTTTGCAGACATACTAACATTGCGTTTACCCTGACGAATATTATATCATTTCAGAAATAATGAACGAACTTAACCATTTCAGGCATCATTACAAGCCACCATCGCTTCAAAAGCTTCAAGACGAACCGATGTCACAAAACCACTTACAAGGGAAAGTTTGCATCGGCTTCTACCAAATTATATCCACCAGTGTTTCTTTCATTAGACAGTCCAACACAAGCAATTTCTTCCCCTTTCTTTTAAAATCTGGTGGCGCTAAGTAAACAGGAACGCGCGCGCACGCACACACACACACGCGCTACAAAATGCGACGAGGAACAGACACGCTTGCTGACAAAAAGCAAAAGGACGATCTCAGCGTGAGATAATCGTGTGTACTTAAGTCATTCAGCCAAGGAGCCACTGGCAACTCCAGAAGCTCCCCATTTGCAATATTCAGCCTTCGGGCGTTTTCCGATAAGGTCGAAACCTCGCGAGAGACACACAGAGCGAGAGAGATTTGCTCGAAAGATAAAGATATGCAAGAAAATTCTTGACTCTTGAGATGGCAGTTCAGCGTACACCCGGAAGCTGTGATCCTCATTATATAAATTAAAAAGCAGTAAAAAGCGTCTCTGATGACGCTAAAAGTAAAAATAATGGATCTATCAAATTACCTTACATAAATTAACATTATATCTATATAAATACTATGCCATACTTCTCAGAAATTTATGGTAAGATTACACAATGAAAACAAAACATTGGTGAACTCCATTTTAGTCATCACATTCACACAGCAGTTGGACGAAAGCTATAATTATGAGCTTTGCACATACACTGCATATTCGTTATGAAAACCCTAGTATACATGTATTGTAACGTGCATTTCACTGTAAATATTACCTTACACTCACACAAATATATATAGGTATATATAGTCTTCAACACGTGTAAAAACAATAAAACCAACCTTCACCCTCTCCTGGCAGGGAGGGATCTTGTTGGTTTTCGTGTTACACAAGTACAAGCCTCTTGCACCTTGGAAATTTATGGCGGTCGTGTCTGCTTGTGGGACTATTAATAGGCGTTTTGACACCAA
The DNA here is from genome assembly GCF_015104395.2 of Macrobrachium nipponense. NCBI lineage: Eukaryota > Metazoa > Arthropoda > Malacostraca > Decapoda > Palaemonidae > Macrobrachium > Macrobrachium nipponense. The sequence continues at coordinate 17,070,343 of NC_087215.1, read as the reverse complement.
CTGCATAAACTGTTGTTCGTTGGGTGCTAATGTATTTTTTTCGATCGAGCTGGCCTTTTGCCAGCACGGGCTCTTGCTCATCGAGCAGTCCGTAAATGCTGACTTTAAGTTAGATTCTTATAAATTGCATCAGTTGTTGAAATATGTACACATTATTATTATTATTATTATTATTATTATTATTATTTGAAGCTTTAATTTCAAGTCGATGGCCTCTGTGGGCTTGTTCCGTATGAATAGTTTCACCTTTTGAATAATAATATTATTGAGTAACAGCAACAACTTCAAGTTCTTACAAATTTCATTTATGTTCACATTATTATTATCAATTATTAATATTACTAACATAAGCATCTTAATATCTCGGTATTACCGGCCTTGAGCGCTAATAGGATTCAGCTGCCACGTGGAATATAACGTTCAACCAAGGACTGCTACCCGCAGGTATCTAGGCAGTGTAGGGGGGGAGGGTGACGCTGTCCAGTGCGGTGTCCTTATAGCAAAAAGTTACGAAGGGTAAAATCAGAAAATTATTAACTGGCGAGAATATGATACCTGCTTAACAAGGTACTTTTGCTAATCACTACACAAAATCGATTATAGTGATTAAAAAAAAAAAAAAAAAAACAAAAAAAAAAAAAAAAAAAAAAAAAAGCTAACAGCACGAAATTCAAAAGTAAAAAATGAATAAGATACGAAAGCCAACTTGACTGCATTCACAGACTGAATGTAAAATGCAGTATAGTGGGTAAAATTGAACTGTTTTACTTTCATTAACGTAACGGTAACCAACTATCACGACTGAAACATTTAGCGTTTCACAGAAAGACGTTCCATTACATATTTACCAAACATATAGCTGATAACATGATAGATAAGCTTTGGCACGCTGGGCTTGTATTTTTCCCCGGACTCATTTAAGCGAAAATAACAAAAATCACCACGAAAAAGCCGAAAGGAAATTAATCACGTATACTATATACCTAGGCACATACAACTTTCTGAATATGCTGTAATTACTCAAATCCTACCTACCCAGCAACAGCTTAAAAATAATAAGGATTTCATAATTGTAGAGGAATTATATTTAATTTAAATATATTACTTATATATATATATATATCATATATATATATATATATATATATACCTCTTGTGTATATATATATACACATACATACATACATACATATATATATGTGTCGTGTGGTGTCGTGCGCTCTCTCTCTCTCTCTCTCTCTCTCTCTCTCTCCTCTCTCCTCTCCTCTTTATCTCGCATAACTAAGTCGTAGGGTGGTGTCAAATCTTGGTCCATTCGTTCTTCTCCTTCTCCTCTGAATGGTTTGGTGAGCACTGGGTCTTTTTTTTACTTAACCGTAACCTTTTTAAATAATGTTAATTTTAAAAGTTTTTAATAATAACTTTTTTTTCTCTTAATATTTTTTTAATGTTCTTTTTGTAAATTTAATGATTTTTATGTTTATATTTACAGATTGAAAATGCACATAGAACATGTGCGAAACGTTTCGTTTGAATAAACTATGGCCTTGTTGATGTGTTTTATGGACCCTGCTGTATGCCTATATATATAGTATATATATATATATATATATATATATATATATATATATATATATATATATATATAATATCTATATATATATATATATATATATATATATATATATATTATATACACACACGTCTTGGCCCACAATTCCGTATCTACACACACACACATACACACAAAATGAATTCCAAGCCAAAAGTAGCACAGTAGCAGCAGTTTCCCCCAAGAGACGACGCCAGAGGGAAAGATATCACAAGTATCGAAGAGCGATCGACGACGCGAAAGGGGGAAACAACAGACCCGAGAAATCGAAAGCAAAACTTGTGTTCCTCCGCCGCCGTCGATTTGCCGGAGCTGAACAAACCAAACCAGTTCAAGTTTAATAAACCAGATCTGCTTTGCAGCACACTTGGCAACGACGCGGCCGGCCAGCCAGCCCCACTCTGTTTTCACTTTCTTTGGGCGACTTCTCCTGATGCTGCTGCTGCCGCCGACTCCTCAGAGAGAGAGAGAGAGAGAGAGAGAGAGAGAGAGAGAGAGCACGTTTTCATGCATACGATGAGACCTGAAAGTAAAGTGACAGTAGACGAGTTTGCAGTACAAACTGCTTGCTTGCGCCCTCTCTCTCTCTCTCTCTCTCTCTCTCTCTCTCTCTCTCTCTCTCTCTCTCTCTAAGTAGATAATCATTTACCACCAATATCCATTATAAACGACACATACTCCTGCAAAGCTCAGGGCATAATGCCCGCCTGCATACGTAGACAAGGCGAACAAATTGTGTTTTATCGTTTATTTTGCATTTCTTTTCATTCATAAAAACCACTAAACCTCGTAAAGAACTTTAATGAAAAGGAGTAACATTAACGCCACAATACACAAACAGTATACAGTACAGGTAATGACTCACTCATCTCAAAACCTCAGGCCCAACCTTCCTACTTAAGGTTTCTCGCCCCCAAAACCTTCCATCTCGTTTTTCGCGGACTATAAGGTCAACACAAAATCTGCCACAAACTTAACATTGAAATGAAATAATCTGTGGCCAACCTAGAGCAAGGGCTGGGAAGTTTCAATTCCTAGTTACCCAACATCAGCAGCAAGAATAATATCAGAGATGAATGACAACGAAGTGAATCACTGATAAGACGCGAAAGCAGCAGAGGACTTAATCTAGCCAGTGATAAGTCGCACCTATAAATAATATGCTACAGGAATGCTTTGGGTTTTGTGTATCTCACCATGATGATAATAAAAGGATGTAATCTACTAGAATGCTGTGGATTTCGTTCACATAATATTAAAATATATAATCTGCAAGAATGCTGTGGATTTCCTGCATCAAATAATATTAAAAAAAATATAATCTACAAGAATGTCGTGGTTTTACTATATCTAATGATGATATTATTACAAAGATATAAACTACGAAAATGCCGTAGATTTTATGCATCTAAAAATTATACCAATTTCAGAAGCCCCACGTCTCAGAAAATCACTAGAACGACAAAAATACCAATCTTAACGAAGGGAAGTTCAAAATTAAAAAAGCAATTTCCACAGAATTTCACAGAGGTAAAAAAAAAAAGTCAGCCTTACCAATTTGAGCGAAGTTATAAATGACAGCAATCACAGGGCGCGTTTGCCTGTTTGTAATGTAATTAGCCGTGAACATTCGTTGCCATACTGAATATAGAGTAGTCACAAATGCGAATAATTAGAGGATAATACTAGTAGCTATATGTTTGTTTACAAATGGGATTAAACTTTTTAGGAAATTAATGAATCTTTAATAATAATAATGATAATAATAATAATAATAATAATAATAATAATAATAATTTCAAAATAAGCGCATAAAAATCAACAGATATTAGAGGATAATAGGTACTATATCCTTGTTTACAAATGGGATTCAACTGTTCAGGAATGCGATGATGATGATAATAATAGTAATAACTAAGAAAACAACAAATAAAATAAACTAAGTTTATGTTCATAGCTGTCTCGTGGTGAAGCAATTAAGTCTAGCTAGGATACACACACACACACACACACACAGGCCACACAGGACATTTACCGCAGATTAAAAAAAAAAAAAAAAGTTATGTCAAAAAATGGCCAAGGATATACTGGTCCTAGGTACCGCGCCCCCACCCCCAACACGCCCCCACACGATCCTTGGCATTAGACCTCGACAGCGCGTTGCTGGATGGACAGTATTAAAATGGCAATGAAAAAAAAAAGTCACCCGGAATATTACAGAGAACATAAATAGTTCCCTTTTTTAAATGAAGCCGTCATTAAGAAGATGAAATCGCTTAATACAACGCCGTTATTTAGATACTGAAATCCTCTTACTAAATAACGCCGTTAGTTAAAGAGACGAAATTTCCTATCTAACTATAACTTGGTTATTTAGTATAAAATATAAATAACGCCATTCTTTAGAAAAAAAGAAGAGAAATCCTCTTTCTAAATAACCCCGTTATTTAGGGAAAAATCCTGTCTAAATAAAGCTGTTATTTAGGGGAAAATCCTGTCTAAATAACGCAGTTTAGGGAAAAGATCCTCTTGCTAAATAACGCTGTTATTTAGGGGGGGAAATCCTCTTTCTAAATAACGCTGTTATTTAAGGAAAAAAAGCTTTCTAAATAACGCAATTTAGGGGAAAATCCTCTTGCTAAATAACGCCCTTATTTAGAAAAAAAAATTAAATCGTCTTTCCAATTAATTCCGTTATTTAGAAAAAACGAAATACCCTAATAACTTGGTTTAGTAAAAAAGAAAATGCTTTTCTTAATAACGCGACTCTTTAGCAAATAAATCCTCTTGGTTATTTAGTACAGAAAATAAACCTGTTGAATAACGCCGTTATATTGGAAGACATCCTCTTCCATGTAACGCAGTTATCTAGAATAAATAAATCCACTTTCTAAATAACGCCGTTATTTCTAAATAAAAAAATCTCATCTCTAATTAATGCCGTTATTTAGAACAATAAATCCCCTCTCTACTAAACGCTGTTTAGAAAAAAAAATCTTTCTAAATAATGTCATTATTTAGGAGATCAAATCCCCCTTTCTATATAAGCCCGTTATTTATTTACACACTTCCTATATAACACCATTATTAATATAAAAAAAAAAAAAACGTATCTCTATAACGCACTTATAAAAAAAAATATACTTTCTCTATGATGCCCTTATTAAAAACAAATAAAAAACACCCTTTCTATATAACGCCCGTTATTAAAAAAAAAAAAAAAAAAAAAAAAAAAAAAAAAAAACTATCTAAAACGCCGTAATTGGAAAAATAAACAAGAATACGGAAATGCGAGACGATGTATACTAATTCCTTACATCCTACTAATTCCTTATAACCTACAACTTCATACGAACCTATCCCCCTTATCTTTTCTAGGCGACTCCAGCATTCGGTAAAGAAACGCAGAGTGGAAAGACAACACACTCACAGTCACGATCAACCAGTGTTAAAAGCACGATCGAATAATCTCAATATACAATCTTATTCATTCGTCCGTTCCTGGGTAATGCCAAGAATGTGTGGGAAGACGCGCAAAAGAGGAGGAAAAGGGAAAAAAAGAAGAAAAAAAAAAGACAAATATGCAGTCTTACCTCAGTGTCGATCCCGTGAAGAAAGCTGGGTTAAGCATATGACGAAGCCAGTGAGATTTCCCTTTCGTTCGAAAGAGAACCCAGGACGATGTAGTAGAAGTAGAACTTCTCAGAAAAGAACAGAGCAGCAGTACTACTGCGTACTTGGCTACAATACCCCTCCGGAATGTTATCACTTCTATCTTAACATCTTAATAATATCAAGACTCTTGATATATCCTCCCGAGGGTAATTATCGCTTATCACCTGAGTCATACAAATGCATTCCTAAAGTGGACCTTAATCTAACGCACTTTGCGAACACCATCTTACTTGTATGAACATTTTTGCTTTGTTCCACCTGTCTCAGACATGAACCAACTCAGTTCCAGATTCCATCCCACACAGTCATGGGCGACATAAAACTGTCCATTGGCGATAATTTTCATTCACGTTTCAAATGCACTTTTAAACCACAGATTCCCTTTCATGACACCACTAGAAAAATAGAGGACGATTTATAAATGAGAAGAGAAGACCTTCAATGGGTTCACAGTGCCGTGAAGCGAATTGCGTGCGCTTGCATAAATAATTAATCAAGACCGGTAACACGTTCAAAAATATATGCTCATACAAATGAGAGAGGGACTGATGGATAGATGGACAGAGAGACAGAGTTCTAGACAGACAGATAATAAATATGTAGAATTAAAGATATGCTGCAAAGAGCAAAACCTTTTCCTGTCATTCTTTCCTCCAGGGTTTCTCATTTAGTCAGAAAAAAGTAAATGTTAAAGTGAACTTCCATTTTAAGGTATCAGGTATGTTAAGCAGAGAGAGAGAGAGAGAGAGAATTTAATCCACCTGCTACAAAATCCGCCCATCGCTGACACGATGCCCCTGGGGCATTAAAACTTCCATTAAACTAAAAACAAAGAAGAACGAGCGAGAGAGCGACCAAGCAACCTGGAGGACGGCGAGGAAGAAAAGGGATATATATGACTGACGATGATGCAGAGCAGGCAGTCACTCATCAGTCACTGTCACGCGGCACTACCCTCGAGGGCGCTTGGAGCGAGAGAGAGAGAGAGAGAAGAGAGAGTGATAAGAGGTAAGAGCGAGTGGGGGAGACGAGTGAAAAGGACGGAGAGGGAGGATGAATGGCGTAAAGAGAGAGGAGTGAAAAAGGATAATGGAGCAGAAGAGGGTAAGAAGGGAGAAGCAGGAGAAAAGAAGAGAAACAGGTGAGAGGGTGAGACTGAATATGAGGTAGGATAAGAAGGAGACATATAACAAAAGGCTGCCCTTGGCCATGTGGCCATTAAAGGCATGAGGAAGTGTTCCAACAATTAATCATGACTGAACCACCATTTTGGAAGTGAAGAACATAACTTGTTTATTTTTGTTTAAGATCGCGCTGAGAAAAACGTCCCAGTCTGGAAAAATAACCTTGGGACGGGTAGCATAATCTATCTTTCTTTTTTTTTTTCACGACGAAAACCAATCAAGGGAAATTATTCTGTGACCAATTTTCCCACTGATGGAAGCCACATAAAAAAAAAAATACGCTGTACTGCAAATTGTTCATATTTTTAAGCTAAAGCGGACAGCTTTCGAAATACTTTTTCTCCGTAGCCTCCTACGAGTTTCCTGTGCCCTTTACCATGACTAATGAACGTTAAACACTCTCTGTCTCTCTCCCACTCACGAGAGAGAGAGAGAGAGAGAGAGAGAGAGAGAGAGAGAGAGAGAGAGAGAGAACAATGCAATGCAACACCACGAATACTACCACGTCAGCAGTAAACGATTTCACCATCAGATATGGACTACACGACGGATAAGAGGAGGTAATCGGAGACTAACGAAGACAAACGAATAAAACAAATCGCTCAAAAAACGACCTCTCCAAAAAGCCACTGCAAACATCGCAGCGCCCGATGAAAGGAAAACACACAAGGAAACCCTGGGAAAACCTTCGGGAAATCGATTTCGGGGAGAGAGTGGGGAGGGGAAGGAGGAGGAAGAGGAGTAGGACAGAGGAACGTGGGGATATATGGGCAAAGGAGATGATGGGGAGAGGGAAGGAGGGGGAAGGGACGCCTCGCAAAAGACCAAAGGTGAGCAATTGATAGGAACAGCAATTCTGCTGGTGCTGCTATCGCCCTCTGTCTAACCGTTCTTGCAACAGCCCAGGGACAATCGTTTCTCTCCTTACGTGCGACGACCAATCAACTTGAATCGTTTCTTCGGTGGGACAAGTAAATACAAACACAGCTGCTGTCAAAAAAGGGGTCGAGGACACTAGGAACGAGACCCAGTCCTCGATCAGCAGGCGAGATTAGAATTGGTTTCAACGAGGAAGAGAAAGCAACAATGAATGAAAAATCAACAAGTTCGTTGCATCGCTGTCTCTCGATCAACCAACCAGTTTAGCGACATTAGGGTTCGGTCAGAACTTGGATAAGTAACGGCAAATGAATGGCAGGTTTCTGCCAATGCCGGCTTCTCGATCAGTATCCAAACGCATACACCTCTTTCTAGACGGCTGCTCAGCAGCCCATTAACCCCCAAACACACATAGCATAATTCACCTCTATCATGAACATGATCTAGCCCTTCCTACTGCATGTGAAGGCCCTTCATTTCCAACACCTCTTCCACATAATCTACCCAGCTTTTCGTTCTCTCCTCCTCCCCCAGAGTTCATCTCAAAAGCTTCAATTGTTTCCCATTTTTTTTGTGTGTGTCTACGCCATATACACTTCCCTTCCTTAAGTGAGTGTTTACTTGACAGTGTCTTACACTTCCCTTCCATAAGGGAGTGTTGGCTTAACAGTCTCTTACACTTCCCTTCCATAAGGGAGTATTGACTGAACAGTCTATTCATACATCCCAATCTTGGCTTCGAATAATATTCCATGGATCCATTATATTTGCTCCCAAACAACCGCTTGCACCCTTCTACCATCTTTATTAACATCCATTGGTCTTCATTCCAAGTTTCCATTCAGCGGACCCTCTCCCATTACTGTCTATATCAAGTTTCCTATACACTTTCTCCTCTTGGAAACATTTTCATTAGTGTTTGCAGTTTCTTTGCACTATCTCCCCCCACTCAGCACGATCATCTGCAAACAATGCCTTCACCTAATTTCCTGTCTCTGACGTCATCGCTTCACCCGATCCATGATGCTTTAAACAACCATGGAGACAAAGACTTGTTTCACCCTTTTCTGCAGTAAATCAGTCCCCCAACCCTTTTCTTTTTACAGTAGATCAATCACTACATCATACACGTTTTTACAGTAAATCAATCACGACATTATACACTATTTGACAGTAATTCAATCACTACATTATACATCTTTCACAGCAAATAAAATCACTACATTGTAAAGTATCACTATTTGCAAGTTTTCTATGAAACCTATGACAAGCACCGAAGAAAGATAACAATAACACCACTGCTGGTAAACAAACCACCAAGAGAAACGTAGTAGAAGACGGATAAATCTCGCACTAGTGGGCGCACATGACAAGCACGTATAGGTACCGGGCAATGAGCGCGCGCAAAACCTTTCAAAGCCATCCAATCCAACCCAGCCTCTTGCATTCACACTCTCACTCTCGCGCTCTCTCGATACTTTCGGTGGGAGAAGCAGGTTTCAAGGGAGGGTGATCTGAGGAGAGGGAGGGAGGAGGGAGGGAGGAGGAGGAGGAGGAGGAGGGTGGGATATCACTTTCACTACTTGTCGACCCACATACATACGTACGTACGTACTGACCTCTTCCAGACTTCTGACTTGGTTTTAAACTTCCAGTGTAGATGTGGTTCAAATGGAGGGGAAAAAGACACAAGGAAATACAAATAATCTTATTATCAAAATACGGAATGATTCTAATTCTTTCTCAGTATTGAAAAAATATAAAAAAAATAAAAACCGTGGGGGGGAAAAGAGACCGACCTACGGTATTCCTGAAGTCACTACTAATTTTCACATGCTCCAGACGTGGATTAGCAACACCCAGAGAGAGAGAGAGAGAGAGAGAGAGAGAGAGAGAGAGAGAGAGAGAGAGAGAGAGAGAGAGAAGGGTACAAAAACGAAGGACACAGGTGCCGACGACACACAGAGGTCGAATGGGCATCATCAATGCAAAGAAACACATGGCACCCGCAAGCAATGGCACTTTGCTGGAGCCTTGCGGTGCCTATGTGGCTCGGCCGGAAACACCTACACATACATACAAACAGAGAGAGAGAGAGAGAGAGAGAGACTTACACCTCCAAAAGCGAAGGTGAACCATGAGAGAATGTTTGATGGCGCCCAACACTACTCACCAAACTCCAAATAAGGTTCCCTAACGGAACATGTTCATGAGAGCATACCTGCACGAGAGAGAGAGAGAGAGAGAGAGAGAGAGAGAGAGAGAGTAGGTATGCTTGCACAGCTTTTTCAAAACCTTCAACAAAGTACATTAACAGTTCAAGCTACAGCGCACACAATTCCACTTGTAAGATGTCTTGACAAACACTTCCATTATGTTTCCTTTCACAATTCATAACATGAAATATAGTACAACTCCAACTCTGACATTGGCCGTAAGTACCCATTCCTGGTAATATGAACACACCTACGGTCCCCACGCTTTGGTTACCAGCACACCTGTACAGGTATTTCGTCATGACACGCAAAAGAACAAACACGCTCGCACACAACACACTTCACTTCCACGAAACAGTACTTGACTCCTGATAGTGTAAGTTTCCGAAGTGATTGCACAGGGTTCCAGTACACTTCCAAAAGCGAGCCACTTTTTAAAGAGCGAACAATTGATTGGAAATCAGATCACAGCGTATTTATAAACAGCTTACACAGCTCAAGTGAGAGAGAGACAGAGAGAGACTGGCTGAGGGCTCCCTCCCATCACCACAGAGATCACAGCAAACTGTGGCAACGCTAAGACTGGCTCTTCTGGGGGCATCGTGAGAGCTGGCCTCCAATTCCCCCCTACCCCCCCTACCTCCTCCCGTCCCCTCCTCAACAAACCCCTTCCCTCCTCCCCCCCCGAACCCCCATCCCTCTTCCAACACATTCACCTCCCTTCAGCACAATCATATCCTGACTTTACGCCTATCAGTCGACACAAAGCAATATTTTTTTTCTGCTATGCGGTTTGTAATCAATTTGCAATACCGTTGCAAGTTGCATATTAATAAATATACATAAAATTAAGACGAAATTACGCCACTAAAAAAAAAAAAACACATATTTTCGTTAACTTTCCCTTATCAAAACTTAATACTTTATCTTGGCCTCCGAGTTTAGCATTTCTTAATCACGATAAGAATGGCGTTAAGCTATGAATCATCGACACGTGATCACGTAGTCCCCCAAGACGCTATAGCTCTCTCTCTCTCTCTCTCTCTCTCTCTCTCTCTCTCTCTCTCTCTCTCTCTCTCTCACTGAGTGTTACGAATTCGTTATATGATGCTTCACATCGCTACGGAGAGAAGCTGCCTATACTGAAGCTTTGAACAGAGAGAGAGAGAGAGAGAGAGAGAGAGAGAGAAATATTCTAACACTGGACGAAAGATACCTAAAAAAAAAGGGGGGAGAAAAAACTGAATAAAAAATAAATAAAAAACTAAAAGTGTGTGTCTAAATGATGCTGTCTGACCTTCACTGGGATCGAGGGATTACTTCTCGAGCAGATTTCCTTGGGTAGGTCTAATGGCAATGCATAGATGTCGTAGGTGGCTTTACAGGCATTCTGTGAATGACGCAGAACATAAAACAATCCATCTACACACATATATATATATATATATATATAAATTATATATCTTATATATATATAAATCTTATAAAATAATCAATACACAATCGCGCGTAGAACAGAAATAAATGTCTGACTCGCCTCGGGATCGAATCCAGGTCTTTCAATTTGAAAGGCGAAGGCCGCTCGCTGCCAACTAGGTCACACACGACATGAAAAGAAGTTGGAACCCGAGCACCAGTGTACTTAAGGACATAATAAATATAAATATAAAATTGAGTAGAGACCTAAACGAGCCGTTCGTCTAACGTGACTTCGAGGCCAAAGCCAATCAAGCAGCAGCAGAAGCCAGATTGATAAAACGACAAAACAAGGTTAACGTAAAAAGTAGGCTAGACGAGGGAGTTCTTTAAATGTCTGTCTGTCTACATGAGGTTGACTGACTGACTTAATTCATTCGACTGCCTTCGCCTGAGTCAACTCGGACTATCGACACTTGCGCTTGGAAGGGAATGCATTATGGTCGAAAGTGTTCACAGGAAGGAACCGTTTACAACGAAGGGAGCAGTTACGTGAGGAAATCATTTACGGGAAGGAAAGGACATCAGAGATATCAACTTGAAATTTATATCAGTACATTGGGAGAAATAAACTCATTTCCTCCCACGCAAGAAACGAAAGAATTTGTGTTCCCAACACAAACTGTTAAGTTAATTTGCCCAGAGACGATACTGAGGAACGAAAATTCCGGTGGAAGGGAAAAATACGAATATACCTGAAAGCGCGCGAGAGCGGGCATACGCACGTCGGCACACCCGAGTAAAAATAGAAAACCCGAGATAAAAACAAATAGAAAAAAAATGGACACAGAGATGGTAAAAGTATTATGTGCAATCTGGCTAACAATGGAATGGAAAGGAATACTGAAGACAATAGCCTAGCACGGGAAACCAACCCTTAAGCACTGGGCAGAAAAACGCCAAGTGGGTATGAGAGAGAGAGAGAGAGAGAGAGAGAGAGAGAGAGAGAGAGAGAGAGAGAGAGAGAATGATGAAATTGTCATACAGGAAAAATAGGCAAGGTCTTATCCTCGACATCCGTTGATGACAAAATTAAATCAATTATCTGTTGAACATAACGTACTAATGCCCACCCGTCAATGATAAATAACTGAACAACAACAAAAATAATAGCAATATTAATAATACGTACAAAAACGAACGCTATCACTGACAATGTCAAACCCCCAAGGAGACATTTATTTGCTGTTGTAATTATAAATGAAAAATCCCACAGATTCAAGACGTTACCTCCTGAAAGACTTTGTCAGTCACCAAGTCCATCTCTGGTCAAAATTCCATAGAAAAATAAATCACTTTAGAACTTCAAAACAGCAATGGAAGTGTACTTGGTTAGTAAGTCTTTTAGAAAAAAATATGACACTGTATTTTTGTAACTGATATCAGTAATTATAACAACACTGAAGATGATGAAGTACTTTCATAGTATTGGTGAAGCAATGTATTACTCCCACAGAACCCAGACAACTTGCTGAGAATTCTGCGTTTGAAACGTTATCGAGATGGTCCCATTTTGGATCTAACGAAGGTACATTATATCCACAAATTTTTTTACGAAGGTTATGCTCAAGGTCACAAGATCATTAGCCTCGGTTCCTATCTGAAGGAAGAGGACGGTTGCCAAACATGAGGAATCTCTAATCTAGTTCAAAACGCTGTGGTCAGTTGCAAAGATTGCACGAAATCTGCACACGGGTGGGAATCGTGAGGACAAAAGGCCGAGAGACGAACACGAGAGGAGAATGATAATGATAACGTTACAGGCCACAAAGGTAAAGTCTATGAAACTAGTGATGCTCTGAAAGCATAATTTTACCAATGAAGTCCTTCTCTTCAAGAGTCCCTTGGCTGTCTGCTTCATAATGACGCCAACTTTTGATAAGCGAAATAAAGGCGGCATCACAAAACACACCAGCAGCTGAATCTGATGAGCAGAAAATAAATTGTGAATTCCATGGACAACACGCTGTTCTCCAAAGCCCTCTTGCTATACTCACATGTGCAAAAAATACAATTTTCTTACATAGCCTAATGAATCCACAACCACACATACAAAGAAAAGAAAAACTGAGAACAGTATGTTAAACCTGACACAGAGTAGACGGCTTGATATTTTCCCAGCAGATTTCTAAATCAAACTTTGGACGTCTATTGCAGCTCATATCCGCCACGGGGGGCAGTGGTTCGATCATTGAAACTGGACTGCATAAGGAACCCTACGCATGCGTACTGACACTTCTAGCCTACTAGTTATAGAAGAATGATTTGTATCTTACCCCAACCTATTTCTACCATTTATCAATCATATATGAGCTGTATGCCAACACACAAACCCATATGAGATATATGCCAACACACAAACCCATATGAGATGTATGCCAACACACAAACCCATATGAGCTGTATGCCAACACACAAACCCATATGAGTTGTATGCCAACACACAAACCCATATGAGTTGTATGCCAACACACAAACCCATATGAGTTGTATGCCAACACACAAACCCATATGAGCTGTATGCCAACACACAAACCCATATGAGTTGTATGCCAACACACAAACCCATATGAGTTGTATGCCAACACACAAAACCCAATATATTGTATGCCAACACACAAAACCATTGGGTTTAAAATTGCCAACACACAAACCCATATGGAGTTGTAAACCAAGCCAACACAACCCAAATATGAGTTGTATGCCAAAAAACAACAAACCAAACCTATGAGTTTTGTAGTATGCCAAAACACACAAACCCAGAGACTACCTTAGCTATACAATACAGAATTCTATGATGCTGATCCCCAGTGCGACTGGAAATTACAAAAGACCGTAGAAACACAAGCTAACAAAGACACACACACAAAAGCCTACATAGAAACACGTGCGCACGCGCGCACACACACACACACACACTGGCATTCAAGATAACGCCACACCAAGGTCTCCTCCGATGGCGTTCGCTCTAGAGTTGCTCAGCAGTGCACACTAGATGACCTTGTTAACGGGTGCCCGTAACACACGGATAGGAGGGAGGGAGGGAGGGAGTGGGGCGATTGAGTATAGACGATACGGAATTGGTGGCGAGGGCGTCAAAGAAACAGAAGGACGCATGGATAAATATATATATTATATATTATATATGTATCTATATATATATATATATATATATATATATACTATAGGATAGGATTCACCTTAAACATTTCGTCAGGCTCAGTTTAGATGTCAACCCCCCCCCCCCCCAATCATTCAAGACGATGGTAGGGATATGAGGAGGCAGCTTTTCTATCCATATTTAAAACGTTCGATATTTAAAATTCGTACCTTCACTCTCACTAAATATGCGTACATATCCGTTCAATATCCAAGATGTAACAAGAATTTTAATGCCCAGACAAGGTGGAGACATGCACTTAAACGAGTAAGATTCTTAGGATTCTATTCCTGTGGGCTGACGCAGCCATGCCTAAGAGGCTGTAAAATTGTCTGCGTCAAGGAATCAAGGAATCTCACAAAGGGGCGAGAATTCCAAAGTTAGGCTGAAGGTAAAAAAAAACCACCACACGTTGTAATATATATAATATGTATATATATATATAATAACGGAAATCAGCTTTATTACAAATTCCTACGACCGAATTTAGGAAGAACATCGGGAAATGCTTGGATATAGGACAAGGATGTCTCGCTCTTGTTTAGTTGTTCTGCTGAAATTTCTTCCGTTCCCTTACTTCAACTTGTCCTACACTGGCTCTAGTACTCTTCTATTTCGCAGATACCCTAATTATTCTTTGGGAGTTTGTTAATCGCGTCCTCCATTTCAGTTGGTTTCAAGACAATAGCCTAAGTAAAATAATTAATTATTTAATTAATTAATAATAATAATTGGGAAAAACTCTCCCGGGGAAGTGTGTTTTTTATTATTGTGGACCTCTTAGAAGAAAATAATAATAATAATAATAATAATAATAATCGACATCAATAACGTGAGACGGAAAGGACCTCAGTAAAATCCCTACGAATTTACCTCCCCCAAATCTCCATTCACTTCCAGCCTCCCAACCCATAAAAACAGCCGGTAATTTCCAAAGCTTTACTAATTTTCATTGAGACGTGTACCATAGTATACCACGCACCAACCCACTACATCAGTGTCGGTCCAAATTAATGTCTGGTTGAAGCACCGAGTCGTATATATACTACCTTACCTAGTTCATTTGTTGATCTTCGTACAGGACAGCCAAATAAAGGATGTCATACCCAGTTCGGTTAAAAAAAAAATATAAATAAATAAATAAATAAATAAAATAAATAAATAAGGAAAATTCGACAGTAAAAATGAGACCTACGAACGCCAACCTCATTTTAAAAACCCATGTACTAACAAATTTAGAAGCGTTCTTCACAATCTAAAAAAACACGTTCAGGGTTATGAGAAAAAAGGACATTATTCACTTATTTTTGTTACGTCAGTCGTCTTACTGCACTTAAGCAAGACACATTCGCCCATGCATTTTCGAGAAACTAAAATAATGAAAAGGCCAGTGGTCTTACGAAAAAATTAACTACTCATACTGCGTACTGAATCTAGTCAAGGGGTGGGAGAAAAGTGTAGACCAGAGCAGAAAGGAAGGTTAACTACCCGACCGTTTACATAACAAGAATGACAACAAAGAATTAAAAACAATTTTTTTTGTTTTACATAGAGCTTAAGCTGGACGATCAAAAGTGCAAGTGAAGGTTATTTTTCACCTCACCAAACTTCCCTAATTCATTTGAGTCTTAAATTCACAATTCTACGATCCAATGATAGCGACCATAATGAAATCCATTTTCACTTCATAAGAAAAAAAATCACAACAAATTAGTAGGGTTATTTATTTTTTATTTTTTTTTACTTAAGGAAAAAAAACTTCTTCGCTCAAGTCTGAAATTCCCAAATCCTTGAAGATGAAGCTTTAAGAACCTCGAAGTGTCTTCGTGTCGTCCACACAAAAGAGCAGGGCAATTTTCCCTCTCTCACCTTCTCAGGAGCGAAAAAGAAGCGCTCGCGATCAAAGGCCCATTTCACAATTAGAAATTTCTTCCTCGATCCAAGACCAAGACACAAATATGGTTTGAGAGGGGGGAGGGGGGAGGGGGGGGAGGGGGGGAGAGACTTCCCTGTGTCACTTACTCCTAGTTTCCCACGAGTCCGACACTTCCTCTTCCTCCTCCTCCTCCTGTTTTCATCGATTTCTTTAGGAGCTAAGGTATAGACGGTGGGAGCCTTCCTTACGGCAGCTGGGTCAAATGAGAAAACGTTACACGATAATTCAGCATAAAAGATATAAAACGCTCTCTCTCTCTCTCTCTCTCTCTCTCTCTCTCTCTCACACACACGCACACAAAGAAGCTCCTAAAGCTTCCTTATGTACCTTTGAACGTCTAGATTTTTTTATGACGACGGGGCGAGCACACGCGCCAGTTAGCGCGCGCACACACACACAAACACACACATACATATACCAACAAAATGCATGAAGCATTGTTGTCAATTTCCAGTGCTCCTTTTCTGCTAATATTCATAATTATCAGCGTAAAGTCTTCAACCACTTAAATGATGGACCAGAAACTATTACTATGTTCATATGGACTGACACCAGTACACTTTATTTATCATCATTCATTAAACTATTGCAAATTCAAAGCTCATTATTTGGCCTGTTACGTCTGTCGGTATTCAACTATGGGTACATCAGATTATGATCTTGCAGTTGGAGATATAGTATTATATATATATATATATATATATATATATATATATATATATATAGTATAATACTATATCTCCGACTGCAAGATCATAATCTGATGTACCCATAGTTGAATACCGACAGACGTAACAGGCCAATAATGAGCTTTGAATTTGCAATAGTTTAATGAATGAAGATAAATAAGTGTACTGGTGTCAGTCCATATGACCATAGTAATAATTTCTGGTCCATCATTTATGTATATACATACATACATACTTACAATGTTTAATTTATTGATTCACAATAAACCTTTACCTTCTTGCTCATTTGCATACACTTCTCTGCCTTTGACATTTTAATATACAACTTTATTAATATGTTCAGTGTTTGCTCTGCAAAATATGTTGCCGTTATTTTACTATGCCTCTCTCTCTCTCTCTCCCCCTCTCTCTCTCTCGTCTCCCTCTCTCTCTCTCAGCTCTCTCTCTCTCTCATCTCTATATCTCTCTCTCTCTCTCTCTATATATAATATATATCTATAGTATATATATATATATATATATATATATAATATATATCTATATATATATATATATATATATTATTATATTATATATAATATATTATATTATATATAAATAGTATATATATATATATAAACTTCTCATAAAAAACAAATCTAGGCACACACACAAACACGAAACACTTCCTAACATGACACGAAACGGAACCGTTGTGTCTCTCCCGACCCGAAATAGCGATGAAACCCGACCGGAGTCGTCAGTCGCCAGCATGCTCCATGACAGAACCAACATTGCAGAAAAGGGGAGGGACGCCGGGTCAAATCCCCGGGCAGTGATTAGGCACAGCTGCTAACCAGGATGTTATTGCCATAACGCTGACCTCCCTCCCTCCCCCCCGTGCCTACGTAAAAAATTCAACGGGGGGGGGGGCATGAAGCCGACATAGCAAATGGAGCTAATTTCGTTTTTTTTTTTTTTATTTCTAAACATTTTGGTTTTATTACTTGCATGAATAAATATGAGCGACTCACTGATTTACTTACATCCTGACGACCTAATTCTGACGGAAGTGTGAACTTCAACTTACCTGAAAAGAGAAAGAAAAATATTGTTAGCACAACAAATATTGATCAGATTACAAATAATTACAATATTTTCACATAAAATCATGAGTATCATGATAAAATAATTCTAAAAATCACTAGGACACTGTGAATGGACAGTAAAACCTGCTCCTACAGACAAGTGAGCACACGATGTCTCCTCGAATGGACTAACAAGTCTTTGAGACATCCTAATCCTTGTAACAATTCTAACAACAGGGGGAGTCAGCTAATAAACCACCAGGCTACTCCTGTTTAGGAGCATTCGGATGTAAATAATATTCTTTGTTGAAAAGTCCTAAACTATTGCACCACAAAATACTGAGGATAGAATACCACACACACACACACACACACAACCTTCAGGAAATTTGCCGTCAGGTCTTGAAGAGCAAAAGAGGATTGTCGTCTCCACATCTCTCCTTGATCAGATTGAAAACCTTCCTATCTATCATCCAACAGTAAATCACTTCTCTCTGTGACGTTTCCAATTGAAAGAGACTCTCTCTCTCTCTCTCTCTCTCTCTCTCTCTCTCTCTCTCAAGCGTGTATGCTCTGATAAACCACGTACCGTTAAGAGATGAAAACGACCATGAAAAATATCGACAAGAAAATTACGCTTTTTTATTATTATCATGAAATCAGGAACTTCGGAGTCACGGTCACGTTTTGCGCGTCAGAGAGAGAGAGAGAGAGAGAGAGAGAGAGAGAGAGAGAGAGAGAGAGAGAGAGAACTACAAGGGTATGAAAGATGAGCCCATTCAAATGGGCAGTGATATGCGAACGAAAAGTGAAAGTCTTTCAAGTCCGTCCCTCTGAACAAAAGAGCACTGTGAAACCACACTCCTATTTTATACGAAACCAAGTGTCAAAAGGAAAAGGGACGTTCGCAGCTACTTTCCAGCTTATCAAAGTAGGAATCTGTCGGGAGAAGATGGCACAAAGGGAGTTTGGCTGGCAGGCTCTCTCTCTCTCTCTCTCTCTCTCTCTCTCTCTCTCTCTCTCTCTCTCTGAGAACGAGGAGAAATGACAATACATTAACAAAATGAAGAGTACTTGCAACGGAGACAGTTCCCATGTTTCTCTATCTCCATCCTTTTACTTTACGACGCTCACTCACAATATATGCAGCACACAAAGACGCACTTTTACATTATTATATGTGTTTACACACACACACACGGCCACTTTTGCCTTGCTTTTCTGTGCTCTTAATTCTATTTATGAATACGGATTACTGTAACGTTCGTAAGTGGTATATACCTCTGGGGTCATGTTTGCTAGGTACCTGAGGTCACCCTCTGAATGTCATATCTAAGCCCCAACATCTACCGTTTTAACGAGAAAAAAAAAAAAAAAAAGGCCCAGGGTTAGCAACCTCACACACATTACTGAGCAGCGCTAACCTCTCATAAGGAGAAAGACGAAAGCTGTCTGTGGTTCGAGTCCAGCCCTACCACCCATCAGTTGACCTAGCTGTGACAGAGAAATCTGAACAGGGATATCAATCGCATTCATAAATACATTCTCGAGACAGAGAGGTGAGTGGCGTAGTGTTCTGGACGTGCGGCTGATGAACCATTCATTTCTGTACAGAAGGGATACTGTGGAAGTTTGCGGTACAGGGGATACATCAACGATTCAACTGTAGTAAATATATACGTGGCAGTGACCGCAGTGACCGGTATAATTTTTTGGCCTCGTCTTCGTCTTCGCTTCCTATATAGCCAGGTATATATTTCATGGTCTTCTATTGAAACAGAAAACGTGACACAGCTTATTAAAGAAAACGGAGGAAACAATAATACCAGACAAGTTAGTTCTGAAACGCCTTTACAAGCAGCATTATCATTAACATCATCACTGTTTTCTTCATTATCATTAACGTTGTGATTCACAACGAGTATAATCTTCGGTATATGGAAGAAAAAAAATTGAATATACCGGGATGCTCTAACGGCTCATACAAGCAGTTATCAGTCTAACCCACACAAGCTGATATTTATAATTATACACGCATAATTAGATTTCAAAGACGTGACTGTTCTCTAAATTGGAAGAACACATTATTCTGGGAAACAATAATTTACCCGAAGATTGGGTGGCTTAGTGGAATAATCTGAGAGCAGCCACACAAAGAGATAATTCTGAGTTTTGAATATTATTAGTTTCCGGTAAAATATATATAAATAGGTAGATGCTCACATCAAACACCGTGGCGTAAAAACAGTGGAAAAGTGAAGTAAATAAATGTTATATGGCCGTATAATTTCCTTCTCTTCGAAAATGGTCCTCCCCTCCATGATTTCGATCATTATTTTCATTGGTTAATGAAAGCAATGGTGTCAGAATCGACCTTGGAATTGGATACGATATCCCAATTTGGGGTAAAATTATAACCTAGGAAGACAGGATACTGATTCAAGTAAGACAAGCAATACTGTTACAAAGTCAAACACTGCGCAGACGAAAAGCGATCGGGTCTATCTCAGTCCCCAAACCTATACACGTTATTCAATTCATTCCAACCTCATTATGTGGTATTTCTCTTGCATCCTGGTATCTGGTTCTATTCCATCCCACTCACTCCCTCTCTCAACGTACACACACACACACACAAACACTACGAGCCCAAAATGAGGACAGCTGGCCAGATAAAGCTAGGATAATACCAGAAAGAGAAAATGAGTGAAAAACTAGCAAATGAACCTTTCCTGTCCATAAGAGCAGTTGAAGTATTAAATCATTTTAATCTAAGAGATCTTTCTCCATAAATCATACCAAGATTTTCTTGATAGAGTTTTTAACAAGGCGATAATTATAAATTCAGTTATCAAAATAAAATATGAACTGAGCATATGGCTACGATAATGAGAGGTTGACAAAGGTGAGATATAGTTTTATTTAAAATTTTGATGGGTTTGAAAACCTGTAACCTAAAGCTGAAAATGAATATAAGGACAGGCCACTACGTCTAAAAAATCAAATGACAACCAGTCAGACAAGAGACCACACCTAGTAATCTTGCCATTACAAACAGGCCGAATCCACAAATGCCACGAAGAGACTTTTACGTTCTTGTAGTGAGGTTTCGTTATGTGCATATTATAACAAAAGGCGAACTTGAAATTATTAAACCGTTAAGACAAAACTCTTTTTCTCTCCAGAGAGAAGAATTGAGGGATTCAAGTTTGTTCTTTTTCTTTAACGTTCAGTAGCTCCTTTCAAGGCAATTTCTTTAAGGTTCAGTAGCTCATTTTAAGGCAATTTTCTTTAAGGTTCAGTAGCCCCTTTCAAGCAATTTTCTTTAACGTTCAGTAGCTCATTTTAAAGCAATTTTCTTTAACGTTCCGTATCTCCTTTTAAAGCAATTTTCTTTAACGTTCAGTAGCTCCTTTTAAAGCAATTTTCTTTAACGTTCAGTAGCTCCTTTCAAGCAATTTTCTTTAACGTTCAGTAGCTCCTTTCAAGCAATTTTCTTTAACGTTCAGTAGCTCCTTTCAAGCAATTTTCTTTAACGTTCAGTAGCTCCTTTCAAGCAATTTTCTTTTAACGTTCAGTAGCTCCTTTCAAGCAATTTTCTTTTAACGTTCAGTAGCTCCTTTCAAGCAATTTTCTTTAACGTTCAGTAGCTCCTTTCAAGCAATTTTCTTTAACGTTCAGTAGCTCCTTTCAAGCAATTTTCTTTAACGTTCAGTAGCTCCTTTCAAGCAATTTTCTTTAACGTTCAGTAGCTCCTTTTAAAGCAATTTTCTTTAACGTTCAGTAGCTCTTTCCAAGCAATTTTTTAAAGTTCAGTAGCTCCTTTCAAGCAATTTTTTTTAACGTTCAGTAGCTCCTTTTAAAGCAATTTTTCTTTAACGTTCAGTAGCTCCTTTTAAAGCAACTTCCTTTAACGTTCAGTAGCTCCTTTTAAAGAAGTTTTCTTTAACGTTCAGTAGCTCCTTTTAAAGAAGTTTTCTTTAACGTTCAGTAGCTCCTTTTAAAGCAAATTTCTTTAACGTTCAGTAGCTCCATTAAAGCAAGTTCACTTCATGTGACCTTCCAAGTTCTCTCTCTCTCTCTCTCTCTCTCAAACCATCAGATTTCGGAACTTTTATGCTACAATCAACCGTACCTCACTATCTGAACATTCAAACACACGTAAATACACTCAACATACAAAATAAAAATGAAAATCTAGTCTGTAATTAATGTTCTTTTAATGAAATCGAATTAAACATTTTAAAATAACCAAAAAAGTAAAGATTGAAACACACTGACGGCTACTCATGACAAGACAAAAAATAAGTTAATCGAATTCTTGAGAGTAATTTTTTTAATGTGAAATAACGACCCCAAAGTTGTGGGATCAAGTAGCTGAGAGAGAGAGAGAGAGAGAGAGAGAGAGAGAGAGAGAGAGAGAGAGAGAGAGAGAGAGGTCCCTTTCCCTAACCAGGAAAAAGAAACAGTAGAAGGAAGGAGAGAGAGAGAGAGAGAGAGAGAGAGAGAGAGAGAGAGAGAGAGAGAGAGTGGAGGCTGGGACGGCTTCCATCTTCCACAACCTACCACAGACTTGGCCACTTTTGTTCCATGGGTGTTATGTTCGTACGCATAAGGGTAGAATGACGTCATGCAAGGCACATTACTTGTTCCACCCTCCACAGAGAGAGAGAAGAGAGGTGAGAGGGGGATGCGAGAGTACGAGAGAGAGGAGAGATAGCCAGCAGAGAGAGAGAGAGAGAGAGTCCTTTATGGCCAAACGTCCTTCAGCATTTTTCATACATACAAACGAAATATTTAGGACAATCCAGAACTCTCTTTCACTCTCTCTCTGATCGGAAAAGGTATTAATGAATTCGAAGAGACCGAGGACGGAGAAAGGAGGGGAAGGGGAGGGTAGAAGGGAGGGATGCAAAGGGTAGGAGTTAAGAGGGAGGGAAGGAGGGAGGGAGGGAGCAGACCTATAATACCCCTCCTGCTGCTGCTGCCACGGTTACTTTCACTGATCCAATAAACAAGGTCACAGGGATTGCTCACTTTGCCCACCGCATCATCCATCCACACGGTTTCCTAAAGCTGATTCAACCTCTCTCTCTCTCTCTCTCTCTCTCTCTCTCTCTCTCTCTCTCTCTCTCTCTCTCTCCTCCTGGCACGAAGATATACCAGTAATTTTTCTGCAGATGAGAATGAAATGTCAAGTGAGAGAGAGAGAGAGAGAGAGAGAGGAGCAACAGTGCACACACACACACAGAGAGAGAGAGAGAGAGAGAGAGAGAGAGAGAGAGAGAGAGAGTCACTTAGCTTTGATACAGCAACTACATTGGCAGACAGCGAAATGAATCAAGTCTAAACAAACCTTGAGAATAACCAATAATATTTCCACAAACAACAGTGCAGAGAGAGAGAGAGAGAGAGAGAGAGAGAGAGAGAGAGAGAGAGAGAGAGAGAGAGAGAGTCATTAGCTTTGATACAGCAACTACACTGCAGACTGCAAAACGAACGAGGCCTATAGAAACCTTGAGAACAACAATCATAAACCCGTTCGATTAGCTACCGCCCAACAGACTCTTTCAACAATATTCCAATTCCACCTCGAAATTTAAACGGATTAGAAACCAAGATCTAAATATGGTCCCAGAAGAATTGCCCCCCCCCCCCCCCCTCGCCTTTGGGATTATTTCATCCGCAGGTATGCATTACGGCGAAAACAGCTTGGAAAGCGTCCCCTCTGACCTCTTTTTGACCTTATGGTGACCTCCAGTGCATGCGGAGGCAGGAGGAGGAGGAGGAGGAGGAGGAGACCTTCTTGCGAAAGGATTCTTTAAAGAGGAATTTCAAGAGCACGGACGATTCTCACGCCCTCGTGCAAGCGGTAAGGATGAATCTCTTGGTTGTGTGTGTGTTAGAGAGAGAGAGAGAGAGAGAGAGAGAGAGAGAGAGAGAGAGCTCTTCACATGGGACATGGGAAACCCAACTATCTTCATAATAGCACTCGTACAAGTATAAGCCATCTCCTAAACAATGAGGCTGAAATGTATATCATTTGTTCAGGAGAGAGAGAGAGAGAGAGAGAGAGAGAGAGAGAGAGAGAGAGAGAGAGAGAGAGAGAGAGAGTCAGTCTTAAACTGGAAAAAAACGCGCTATTTTCCTTTCTCTTTTCCCCAAGGCCGAATACCCGCACCTTTGAATTAATATATGTGCACAAAGGATACATGGAAATATCTTGGTCGGGCGCGCGCGCTAAAACCTACGGAAATTAAATTTCCATTTTCGCACGGACCTCGGTTGAGGAGGGGTTTCCAAACATGGCGGTCGTCGATTTGCATAATTATTTCAAGTATATCGCACAAAAGACTTTTGTACACAGATGGCCCTGAAGTAATGCAAGGGCAATCCTTCCATAAGAATTTTTATATTGTGTATTCTGCGATGCTTTACTGTTAACATTAACAGTTATACATAGCATAAGAAAGGAAGTTGCGCATACCTTTACATTTGTAGTTTCTTTTTAATTGGCGAGAACTCTTTCTGTATTTCCCTTTTATCTTCTCTTCTTCCTTACCGAACACCAAATTCTCAGGAAGCTTGAATTTCAAGTCAATGGACCCCCTGGGTTTAATGCCATCTGAATAGGGTTCACCTTCTGAATACACACACACACACACACACACACACACACACACAACACACACACACACACATATAATATATATATATTATATATATATATATATATAATAATATAATATATATAATTATCACATACACATATAATGTGAGCCTCACCACAGCATAACCAGAGCCCATTTGCCTGCCTGTTTCCATGACAAGTTGACTCGGTTCATCCAGCAAAGAACCCACACACTGTTTCTTTTACTATTAGCGTACACGACGAAGCCTTTGTATCATTAACGACCCTGTGGGTGTGTAATCCTTACTGATGATGATGGGAAGGGGCAGAATCAATAACAGCAAATGAGGGGAGGAGGAGTAGAATAGAGACGAGGGGAGAGTGGGGAGGGGAGGGATGAAACTGGCGAGGGGGAAGGGAACGGAAGGAAGAGGAGGAGGAGGAGGGAGGGAGGGGAGAGGATCAAAGGGGAAAGGAACCCAGATCGATACACTGGATCTATAGAATCGACCGTGGATATGCCACTAACCCCAAGAAGCGTCGAGGGGCCACGTGAAGTTTTCCCCTCCAGGAAAAATGGAGAGGGTTTTTAAATCCACATCAGTCGAACGTCTACGATTACAACCGAGACGAAATGTGTGATAATGCATTCGTTTATACGTACTGTTCTGAGGGAAATGCACTGTTATGAATATACTAATGGGAAGAAAATAAAAGCGCAATCTTATATGTAAAGGTACCATAAAGAAAACGTGTAAAAAAATTATTCTTGGCCTGTGGATACTCTCGTGAAAAATAAGATGAACGAAAAAATAAAAATGCGACAAAATTCGCACAATTTCAATCGAGAAGGAAAAGAAATGCTCAATTTATGTGTATACCGAAGTGCAATATGCATACACCGAGTACCGAAATGGTAAGGGACGATGGCTGACGTCACCTGAGAGGGATATGGACTGAAGGTGATATGTCACTGGAAGAGGAACAGTGAAATCCGACTTCTTGTACCCACTTTACTATGACAGTGTTCAGTTACGTTAATTTATCAGGAGTCATGGCATAAACTATAGGTAGCCTTTGTTATCTGCATATTCTGTTACTTATCAGCAGCAAGACTTTTGAATCATCAGCGAAGTTGAGGTTAAAACTGATGAAAACCTGGACTCATAAAGGAAGAGATAAATCCAAGCGGGGGAAAAAAAACGAAAATGAGGGGTTCATGACCAGGAAACTTTTGAGAAATACAAAAAAACACAGGATCATGAACGGTAACATTTCTGAGAGAGAGAGAGGAGAGAGAGAGAGAGAGAGAGAGAGAGAGAGAGAGAGAGAGAGAGATGACCGTAAGCAGAAACACTATAGAGAAATAAAATATAATAAACCCTAGAGTAAAAAATGAGGAACAGAGCGAAACACTGCCTACGACGAAGCGACGGGGCCAAGAAAACAGCGACCAGCCCCACAAGCAGTGACAGAGACGAAAACGAAGGAGAGAGAACTGACAAAGGGAGAGAGAGAACCTGACGTCACACAAGAGGGGATCCAGCGGGGGCGAGATAGGCCCACGAGGGGAACCATGAGAGCAGACTTTTTGAAGCAAGTGGAGGGTGAAAATTCATCCAGAACACAGGCACGAGGGAAGAACTAACTTAACCTCCTTCTTTTCTCCTTCTCTTTTCCTCCTCCTCCTCCTCTCCCATCAAGGTACGTAGAAAAGGGAACAAGTGAGGTGAAGGGGGAACAGAAAATAAGAGGACATAGTCTGCGGGGGGTGGAGGGAAAGGGAGGGAGAGAGGGCCTCAAGATGAAAGCGTCGAGGCAGAAGGGTGAAGAAGCACAAGAGAGAGAGAGAGAGAGAGAGAGAGAGAGAGAGAGAGAGAGAGACTTTATTTCAAAGGATTTGGAAATGAAGAATAGCAATGAGAGCTCGGAGCAAGACACATTTCATATGCAGTTTTGAGAGACAAAGGAAAGTTATCACGTCAAACGCTTTTTTCTCGAGAGAGAGAGAGAGAGAGAGAGAGAGAGAGAGAGAGAGAGAGAGAGAGAGAGAGAGTGTACCCCAATGTTCAAAGCAAGCACGTACACCTTTAAAACGCCTACTCAATAAGTAAAATGGCCGACATTCGACCATCTTAACTTTCCTTGAAGCGCGAAATGGATTCTAGCACTACTTTTTCTTCCTCAGCACAGCTCCGCCAGAGGCATTTTAGCGAAATGATTCTCGACTACCGAGGAAAGAGGCTATTGACGGAATGACGTCCACTGGACGTAATATTCAGGTGAACAGGAAATACCAATTTAAACTAGCGTGTGCTCAAAACATCACGACCAATGAACATCGGAGGCAGGACACGAATGCTAATGAAGGCCTGGTTTAACATTCGGGCGAGAGAGAGAAAAAAAAGATCATTTTGATGTCGTTTATGATGTTAAGTCAAATGAAATTAGTACTGGATATCAATTTAATTTATATAACATTAAAACATTAATGTCATTTAATCAAATAACTCTAGTCCAGGATATTAATGTCATTTAACCAAATAATATTAGTCCAGGATATTAATGTCATTTAACCAAATAATATTAGTCCAGGATATTAATGTCATTTAACCAAATAATATTACTCCAGGATATTAGTGTAATTTAATCAAATAATATTACTCCAGGATATAACTTCATAAAAAAAAAACATTAGTCCCGGATATTGATGAAATTTAATCGAATAATATTAGTCGAGGATGTTTAACCTAAAAAAACTCCTGGTACAAGCTTAGGGAAAATTTATCCATAAAGTCAATGTAAATTTTAAGGCAAAACTCAAACCAATACAAGCAGAGGATAGAAAGACCACAGGAAACAAATCACCCCCCCCCCCCCAAACGGACATAAACATTCCAGTGCCACCAACGACGACGCCATTTCGAAAAGGACAAACAACTTTAATAAATGGGGAATTAAAAAATTACTGATAGCATGCAACTCGACAGCCCCCGTCAGGCAACGCATCCTATTTACGAGGTTGGGTCGTGGCTACTAGCTTCCTTCCTGTTCATTGAGCATTTGCCCGTGAAAAAAAAGGTGTGTGTGTGTGTGTTGGTGTGGTGTGTGTGTGCTGTGTGTGGTGTTCGTGATGGAGGTCGTTGATAGGGCGTGAAATTACAATCACAACGCGTTGCGACACAACTGGACTTACACATTGTATACAATGTATATCATGTATATGTGCGTATGCATTTACAAATAGCATATATTACATACATAAATTATATATATATATATATTTCCAGACACATTCGCTTTTGTTGAGAGAGAGAGAGAGAGAGAGAGAGAGAGAGAGAGAGAGAGAGAGAGAGAGAGAGAGAGAGAGTGCAGATGACAGATGAAGAGGCTGATACCAAATTGGATAGAGGGGAGCTCTCTCAATAAGTGCGAGTCTGGCTCTCCCTCTACATACTTCATTCGTAGAGCCAATTCGATGCACACACACACACACACACACACACACACACACACACACACACACACCATATGAGCTCCATTCGTATTCATGCATACAGATACCCCGAGAAAGAATATTCATATGTAAAAATACCGAGACAAAAACTTATACAAGAGAATACAACTGACATGATACATATATGCATGAATCCACGTACAAAATCAATTAGCATAACGTATCGATTCTGAATTCAAGTAAATGGACATGTACTTTATAACACAGACGAGGAGAGAGAGAGAGTTATAAGTGGGGGAAACCAAGAGGGGAGATTTGAAATGAGCTAAGGGGAAAAAGGGGACATAACAAGGAGAGAGAGAGAGAGAGAGAGAGAGAGAGAGAGAGAGAGAGAGAGAGAGAGAGAGAGATAAGGAGAGGGTGAAGAGTCAAGGGACTAGTCTTATAGAAAAGGGGAATCAAGCCTGGACAAGTGTGTGCACTTTTTTATTATTTTTTTTTTCTTATTAACCTACATGAGCACACAATTAAATTTTTTTTAGCACTTTTTCACTTACACACTCTCTCTCTCTCTCTCTCTCTCTCCTCATTCAAGAATGAGGTTGCTTGCCCTGAGGTCTCCTCCAATCTGACTGCAGCCAACAACAGTACACCAGCTATCGGGTACTTAATCGATGCTTAAGTCAGCAGAGGATGATTGGGACGTGAATGAACGAACATTGGCTGATTTTACTTCGCCTCTTCATGGAGAGAGAGAGAGAGAGAGAGAGAGAGGAGGAGAGAGGGAGGGGAGAGAGAGAGAGAGAGAGAGAGAGAGAGAGAGAGAGAAATAGTCATAATATGGACAAATACTAGCCAAAGACAGCATCCAGTCCTTTCAAGGAGTCCAGAAAGCTGGGAATGACGATATAACAACGATTTCCATCCGTGCACATTTCTGCACTGTAATTCTCCGCTCAATTTATTTATTTATTTTTTTTTTTTTTTTTATTTTTACCTCTCTCTCTCTCTCTCTACTTTCCATCCCCACTCAAAAATCCCGTGATATATTTCTCATCCACCCTCTCGCACTCTCTCTCTCTTTATCTCTCTCACACACGTGAAGCGCTGGAAGGGAACCCACTCAATTATTGGCCCCATCCCCCAAAAAATACACCCTGCCCTGGCGAACATCCACCACCTTGGCCACCTCCTCTTCATGCACAGCCGCACCAATTACGTGCACCCTTCAAAACGGGGCGACCAAATCCGTGCAAAGACTGGACCGTAACTGACGTCGGACAGTGGTTGCCGAGGGTTACTGGAGAGAGAGAGAGAGAGAGAGAGAGAGAGAGAGAGATGAAAAAGAATTTATTATTATTATTAATATTATTATTATTAGCAAACATACTATGTATACAGACATCATGTATGGCAATTCGCAAAGTAACTAAGTCTACGGGCGTAAAACAGCCTCGTTTCACGGGTCAGAACCAGCTCCGTTTCAGTGAATCCCTTCTCGCCACCACCTCCCTCGGAGGAGGGTGGGGGAGGACGAAACCCCATTATAAACCATCTAATGGCTCCCCACTATAACCCTGCCAAGTTTCATGTCCATCGGACCAGCCGTTTGGCCGTGATTGAATGACAGACGGACGGAAAGACATTACGCCCATTATAGTAAGATTGTTTATTATTATTATTATTATATTATTATATTATGGAAGAAAACCCTCTTTTAAACAAATTCTGTTGAATAAAATGGCAGAATTCAGCGAATTAATCTTATATATTATCTTTTCTATTTTTTCTTATTACTCGCTTTTCGGGCTCAGCGATACTTCGCAATAATTGTCCAATATTCATATGCATATTGGACAATTATTGCGAAGTATCGCTGAGCCAGAAAAGCGAGTAATAAGAAAAATAGAAAAGATAATATATAAGATTAATTCGCTGAATTCTGCCATTTTGTTCAACAGTATTATTATTATTATTATTATTATATAAAAAATAGAGAGAATGTGACGACAAACGACTTAGCACGAGCAACGTCAGCCGGATAATGACACTGCACAGGGTTAGGATGAAGTCCACATAAGATATAATCCCTGACACTGGGTTTTAACTACACTGAAGGACGAGTGGCTAAGGTTTCAGCCAACGCAACTTTATAAATGGACGGTATTTCATGTCGCCCGAGGATGCATGTCACTCGATCCCCTGACTTACCGCAATTAGGATAGACCTGCAAGATGTGAAGTAATACCTAAGGGCTGCAATAATGGCATTTGATGACGGCAGTTTCCGAAAGGTCTGTTCATTAATAAACCTGATCTTCTGCCTGTCAATTTCCTAAATAAAGATATATGCCACGAAGGAAAAATAAACGAAGGAGGATCTGCGAGACCTTTCGACGTTAAACGTCCTTTGTTGTGCAGTAAAGGACGTTTAAACGCGAAAGGTCTCGACAGATCCTGCTTCGTTTAATTTTTTTTTCCTTCGTGGCATATATCTTTATATATACTATATATTTATATATATATATATATATATATATATATATATATATATATATATATATTATATATATTAAAATTTCAAAACTCAATTGAGGGATTCACTCACTCTAGGTCCTCCTGTTTTTGATGGCAGTACACATTTTGACGGTCCAACTCACGGCCAGGTCAAGACCGGCCAAACTAGATAGCAGCAGCCTTGTCCATTCATCCAGTTAGGGCCTCGAACACGGGTCCCTCAGTTTGTGAGCTCAGCACTTATGAGAGAGAGAGAGAGAGAGAGAGAGAGAGAGAGACTGACTGTGGGGAAGTGTCAAACACAATGAGCATTGGAGCGAGTTATCGTCCCTCTCACCGATTCAGGGGAAATAAAATTGACTCCACGCGTTCCCCCCCCCCCCCCCCCCCACAACTTCCCCCCCCCCCCCCCCCCAACAAAAACTTAAAAGTGGAAAAGTGGGAAGCTCCCCCACATTTGAGACTGGGATGATCCGACTTTATACGATCGTAAATTCAATACGACTTTAAATTCAATGTAAAAATATGGAGTGCGTATGCATGTATGTGTAGAATATCTAGTTATATTTTCACTTATCTACACATAAGCAATAATGTTTATACTTACAGTATATCCAATAAAGTCAAATTCAGGAAGAAATCTCCAGCAACATTTTCGGATGAAATCTGGATAGTATTGAAGAAGAATAAACTGTACATCAACATCTCCTGACAAACAACACCTGTTGACAACAGCAGAGATCAAAACAAATAAATTATTCATGAAACAGATTAGAAACAACATTACCATTGGACTAAAAAAAAAAACAAAAAATATAAAAAATAAGCCGTAATGAATGATGTCATAAACGATAACCCATTGGGAAATTAGCATTTACTGGAATATCAAAACTTACTACATATGCGTCCACATTAACAATAACAACTGCTGAAGCATTCTTCTCCCAATAACATAATTATATATATATATATATATATATATATATATATATATATATATATATATAAAACTTCCAACTTAACCTCTGAATCAAATGCGTCCTTCCAATGACAAAAACAATTTCAACATAAGCCTCCGGCATTAAAAAGAAAAATAAAAAAGGAAAAAAAACCACTAGCGTAAGCTCTCCCGCTAATAACTGACACTTCCAACATAAAAGTCGTCGCCAAATAACAACGACAATTTCCAACACAGCCACATAAAGAAATATCTACACAGCCAAATGACAACAGCTGCCTCTAAAATACTACACGATAACAAAAACAGCTATCAATGAAAAACAAAACTTATTACAGACATGAATACTGCAATCCAAAACAAATGAAATCTAAAGAAAAAATAGTCTAAAAATCTAAGAGATTCTGTGGCAATCACTAAACTGAATACCCTTGACAAAAGCTGGGATAACTAGAGTTACTTTTCACAAATACAATACTCATACAGGCAATGCTTACCAGTTAATATAAAATCCTCACACAGATGTAATAAGCAATTGAAATTCTCCTTCTACAGCAATTCTTTAACGAAAAACCTTCACAACACGGCAATTCTAAACAGCTCAGACGCTCATAACAACAACATTAATCAAATAAAATCGTCAATACCATGAACCATAGCAAATTTAAACGAACAAAATCCTCATAATACAGTAAATTTATAAAATAAATTCCCCATAACGAGATAAATGTCAAAATAAAATCCTCACATCGTATAACAATTTTATAAAATAAAACTGCCCTTTCAATAATCTTAAAAAAGAAAAAAAAAAATCGAAGAAATAACACCCACGACGTCAACCATTTCACGCAAACAGCGTCCTCATGACTGCAATCACAAACAAATAAAGCCAGTGATCTCGCAGAGCCATTTCAAAACAAGTGGATTAAATTCCATCGAAAAAAAATCCTTTACGCAGCCTCACATCCCTACGACCGCCGTCATTACCCCTACTTTCATCCTCTCTCTCTCTCTCTCTCTCTCTCTCTCACACACACACAAACGCTATCAATACGTACTACAACCTGAGGCTAGTGGTCCTAAAGGTGACAGCTAATGCAAACAGCACAGGCATACTGCTGGAGAGAGAGAGAGAGAGAGAGAGAGAGAGAGAGAGAGAGAGAGAGAGAGAGAGAGAGAGAGAGAGATTTTGTCTATTAGTGGAAAGAAAGCGAGAGAGATTTTGTCTATTAGTGGAAAGAAAGCAAGTTTATATATCTTCAACACATGAGGAGTAGAGAATAAGTTTTGTTTTACTTGCTTAATTTTGGCGTAGGAAATATCAAATTTATAATAAAACAAAATGACTCGCATTACAAAGCCTATACAAAATGCAATATATGATTACTACAGTAAAAACATCTCACCCAGTACTTTTTCTCCTTGTAACATTTCCAATAATTATTTATTTGTTCATTCACCTTCGCATTATAATAACCGATCTCTTCTTTCTGTATCTCCCACCATCTGTCATTTCAAAGACCACCATATTCTTTGGAAGCTTGAACGTCAAGTCAACGGCCCCTTGAGGCACGGTCACCTATACAGCTTGTGGCCTGTTCCATATGAATAGGGCTCATTTCCAAATTAATAATAATGATTTATTCGAAGAAATTACTGATATCATCATCTTTATTCAAGTTATGTACATTCGTCTCTGATTTACATTAGTTTTCTTCATATAATAATGGTAATATTGATTATTTTTAGTGTGTCATGATAGAGCAAGGTCCGTGGTTCGCTCCAGACCAGACACTCTACAAGCTGTGAAACGGAAACCTGCGTCAGTTGGGATAAGAAAAAAGGGCGTAAGGCTAGCAGCCTCATCTCCATAGACTTGCCGAATGCCAAGAGCCTCTACACTTCGGATGCCATCCCACAAAGGGAAGATATAAAATGATGATGATAATAATAATAATAATAATAATAATAATAATAAATGTTTTATCTATTCGTCTTACAATCTTCATTTTATACCAGTTACATGCTCATGAAAAGACTGCACGACGAATATAGAACACTATATAAATTATATACCTCGGAAACAGCAGTATTTTTCAACGCAAATGCCCTCGGAGAACGTCTCCTCAATAATAATAATAATAATAATAATAATAATAATAATAATAATAATAATAATAATAATGTGTAACGATAGTCTCCGGGAGATGAACTCCCCCGTTCAAGGACTAGCCGTCTCGACTCTTTGTTATATACATTAACGTCATTTTTTTACGAAATGAGAACGCCATAATTACCAGCTTATCAACAGCAGAACAGTTGCAGATTCCGCGGAGATTACACGAGGAGGACAGTAACAATTATTCTCCGGCGTTTTTAATTGTTGCCAGTACTGAGAACCACATCCTATGTTAATAAATATAATGCAAATGCATGCACTAACAGCATTATGTTGACGATTGCCGTAATTCATATAAGTACGTATACTTTATGCATACAGTTAGTTATACATATGGCGTGCAAATCAAAACACGCTCAGATTATCAGCACATTTCAATTATAAAGATACTGATTTTTACTAGATACAGAGGAAAATATCAAATCACTGTCGAAGGCAACGTTAAGACCTCTATCAGTACAAACTGAACAAGCATTCACCTCGGAAAGGCTACGTTTATCACTTACGCCAAGGCGCCGCCTATCTGAAAAAAAAAAAAAAAAAAAAAAAAAAAAAAAAAAAATACACACACACACACACACACACACACACCCACCCACACACACACACAAGGTCGGTTTTGAAATGGCTTTATTTGATTGTCTTTGCGTTCTGGATTTCGCAGGCAATTTCAATTTTTCTAGTTTTTTTTCCAAATCCTCTGAAACCTACAACTTCACTCAAGAGCCAACATCTGTTTAAGAAACTTCCTGATTTAAGAAACCCCATTCGGAACCATCGGTATCCAACCATTCTCCTCACAACTTAGAAGCAGCGAATGAAATACAAACTATTTTCGTATGAAAACCCAGTCCCACATAATGAGGCAGAGTCTTCTGAGAACTGCAGGAGAATAGCAAGCGCATGAGAGCAAAGTTGAACCCTGTGAAGTCAGACAATATATACTTGACTAAAGGTTTCACCCCTTCGCCGAGGCTGACTCCTTCAGAGCCCTCAGATTTTAATTATGAAATGATGACAGTCTGACGAAGCACTGACCTCCTATGCCTGTTATTTCTCTCTCTCTCTCTCTCTCTCTCTGGAACACCAAAATGCGACAATAGCAGACGATTATATCAATCCGGTACATGTTTCTAGTTAGAAAAATAAACATACTGGGTTATACATGGAGAGAGAGAGAGAGAGAGAGAGAGTCTGGAGACGAGACGAGCCGGGAGTGGGGGGACGAGGGATCGACGATCACGAGCGGGAGGAGAGGGGGTGGAGGGCGGAGAGGAAAAGGGTGGAAGAGGGGTTGGGGATTGGAAGGGGAGGCGGATTAGAGGGGAGACGAGAGGAGGGAGAGCGGGAAGCCCTTTTTTACAGTTTACTCCTCACTAACAATGAAGATAATTCTATGATGATGACCCATCTCAAATCCACATCATTTTCGACAGAAAAACCGAGGTGATATTTACAACCGTGCAATACGGAACAACGTTCATAGCTATCCCCTGAGCACGATTATGCGGCCACTCCATCGCAATAACCAAAATTATTAACCATTTTCAACTGAGCTGTTCAAGAGTAGGTTTTACAAAACGAGGCATTATATTCTGAACGACTATGTTCACGGACATAATTCTATCAGTTTTCGCATCGACGTTTGTCAGTTAAGTCACCGACCTTGTACGAAGGGATTCACAAAGGCCTTCAAGAGAGGAGAGGAGGAGGAGCCTCTTCTCTCTCTCCTCACGTCTTTATCCTTGGAGATGGAGCTCTCCCAACCTCCGGCCGATTACACCACACCCAGTTGGTCCCAACCCAATTCGAACTTATTCCATTATATCTGATTTCGCCAATTCCCTCCTCGTATTGATGTTGACAGAATGGCGTGATCGAAAGATGTTTTAACGTCTGTTGCTACAACTACACCCACTTAAAGAGAAAATGTAACAAAATATAAAAAACGAAGCAGAGTTGCTTTTTCCAAATCAGCTGATCTTTTCCTGTGATGTTCAAAAATGACGCTAGATATTTCCTAGTCTCTCAACTAGTTACCGCTATTTTCCTAGTCACTCATTTACCCACATCTCTGGAAACTCCACAAACTTAAAACACCAGACAAAAATGAATTCGGAAAAAAAAACCGATAGTGAGAGAACGCGAACGAGAAAAATACACTATAATCGAATAGCAAAACCCAATTCAGCTAGCTACAGAAAATAAACAAAATAATATAAAGAATTCAAAGTTTTCAAGTTTTCTCTATTTCATTCATAGACAGCTCTCATTGGTTTTGATATTGCAGTGCCTGAGTGCAAATGCAATATCTTCAACAACCAAACCTTGACAAAAAGCATCCCTACAAGATTTTGCAAAGGAAATGGTTTTCCCTAAAGATTTTGCAAAGGAAATGGTTTTCCCTAAAGATTTTGCAAAGGAAATGGTTTTCCCTAAAGGATTTTACCCAAACGGAAATCCCTAAGATTTTGCAAAAAATAAATTTGTTTTCCCACTAAAGATTTTAAACAACGGAAATGGTTTTTCCCTTAAAGATTTTGCAAAATTAATTTTTGGTTTCCCTAAAGGATTTTTAAACCCAAACGGAAATGATTTTCCCTAAAGATTTTGCAAAGGAAATTATTTTCCCTAAAGATTTCGCAAAGGAAATGATTTTCCCTAATGAATTTCGCAAAGGAAATGATTTACCCCGAGTCCTTCCCTAATATTTCCTTACTCCCATGGCTCCATCGAGGATTACAGATCATGACGTGCGAGCAACTTACAGTCAAACATGCCTCTTCTTACAACTGCTATAAATATCAACCAGCATTTCTCACATAGCCAAGTTTAATGATCAAATAATTCAGGGTATTCAAACTAAGTCACTGACCGTTCTCATCAACTGACATGAGATTGAACAGTAGTGTCATTATATTAATATAAGTCACTATCAATACACCAACTAACTCTTTAGATCTTTCCATTTCTATCAGAGCACAAAACGATATATACGAAAGCAACAAATTCAGCTCAGAACGTAAAAGAACTATCGACGTTCTGAGTATTTCAACAAAATCCGATATTTCCATGCATATACAATATACATAACCTACGATTTCAGTATGTTGTTTTCCGAATAAGGTCGTCCCGGACATTTGCTACCAAAAAAAAAAAAATCGTATTTCGGTATATATTTCATACCACTGCCATGTCGACATTCATATGCATGTACTGACGTTTGCAAAAATAATTTAAAAAAAATATAAAAAAAAAAACTATAACTTGGCCCCTTGGTAAAAATATATATTCATATATATTTGGAAAAAAAAAACCGCTGATACATACAAACCTTGGGAAACTTTCATCCATATATACATGCTGCACATTTGCAAGATTCAACACTGCGTCAAAACCCTCTCTCTCTCTCTCTCTCTCTCTCTCTCTCTCTCTGATGGAGCAGATTTAAACACCTACGGCCAGAGCTGAGCAAAATCCCAGCAGCAGCAGCAGCATTCATTAAGAGCGACAGATGAACAGCACAAACACAAAAGCTTAGTAGAGCTTGGTTGAGCACATCAGCCTTCATGCAAACCAGAATTAGACCATTCTAGAAGCAACAGCTTCAGCAGCAGAAGCAACATCACAACACACACACACACACACTACTCAAAGTGGGGAAGGAATAGAGAGAGAGAGAGAGAGAGAGAGAGTCTGGCTATCGATCTGTGTACCACCAACATTAAACTGAGCCCACTTCCACCTCCCCTCCCTCAAACACAACCCTCATCCCAACAACCCTCAAACATACACGAGCACAGACGCGCGCACGCGCGCGCACATGCACACGAATACACTCTAAAGCACTGCGAAAACATTCTCTTGCATCCTCCACTCCTGAAATAAAAAAAATAAAATAGAATATAAAATAACCGAGAAAATAACACAAGACTAAAGAAAACAGACGTGCTATATTGCCTATACATATCCGTGGTGGGAATCCAATTCTTAGGGAAACCGCAAACAGAAACATTAGTCATGTGCACACAGCACTAAGGCAACGAGCCTTTAAGAGTTTGCCCACACAGAAACGCGCACACACACACACACACACACACCCCATTCAATCCATGCACACGCGCAGCAAGAGCGACACGCATGCGCGGGCTTTTCACAAAAGGCAATTCCGAACATCGTCCTTATCGCACTTTCCTGCATCGCGTCGACCAGTAACCGACTGACCACGACGATCCAGAAACGAAATTGCGGTCGTATATTAATCCCAATCATTTTAATATAATAGCTCCAATATAAATAAACTCCTCATTCCAGTAG
>NC_087215.1:16997391-17027391 GCF_015104395.2 Macrobrachium nipponense | reverse complement strand
AATCA
Organism: Macrobrachium nipponense; assembly: GCF_015104395.2. Lineage (NCBI taxonomy): Eukaryota > Metazoa > Arthropoda > Malacostraca > Decapoda > Palaemonidae > Macrobrachium > Macrobrachium nipponense. Next base: position 17,027,386 of record NC_087215.1, on the reverse strand, counting down.
TCAAGAGAGAGAGAGAGAGAGAGAGAGAGCTCATTAACGAATACAACGCTAGTATGGAGTGAATTCTTATTTATAGTAACGCCGGGAAGCGACAGACGTCTAGTGACGGGAGAAATGGCTGTCACAGTATCATGTCGACTGGCCACACAACAGATGTGTATTGACTTCGATGTGATGTTCCGAGAGAGAGAGAGAGAGAGAGAGAGAGAGAGAGAGAGAGAATGGCAGCATATCTGTTTCGTGCATCACAGCCGATTAACGAGAATAAAATAGAATTGCCGACTACTTATCAATCGATAGAAAGCTATACAAGCGCCAAATGACGTGTCAATGTGGTTTACTTTAAGGAAAAAAAGGGAAAAAATAGAAGCATGTTTACAATAACAAATGAGGTGAATTCAGTTAACATTAACAAACTATATTATTAGGCATAAAGCGTCCGTGAGTAACTAGCTGATCATTAACCCTATATCATGAAAATAGTGGCTGTATCTAGTATTGCGCCGGCTTTGTCTGTCAGTCCGCCCTCAGATCTTAAAAACTACTGAGGCTAGAGAGCTGCAAATTGGTATGTTGATCATCCAGCCTCCAATCATCAAACATACGAAATTGTAGCACTCTACCCACAGTTTTTTTTTATTATTATTAATTTAAGGTTAAAGTTAGCCATAATCGGGCTTCTGGCAACGATATAGGACAGGCCACCACTGGTTGAAGTTTCACGGGTAGCGGGTCATAAAGCATTATACAGACCACCGAAAGAGAGATCTATTTTCGGTGGCATTGATTATGTACAGGAAACTCGATTGCGCCAAAGCAGCTTCGGCCCTTTTTTTTTTTTAACGAATAAGTTTTCCATAGCATCATTCTAAATTGTAGATATACCATATCATTTACCGTATAATATGAGGTTTAGAAGTCTAGAATCCTTCAATATGTAAAACCATCGCTTCCCTGCAGTCTCATTAATAAAAGGTTGAAATTCCAGTGTAATAATCGCATAACAATTCATCGCCCACAATCAACATTATGCCCAACCTTTATCTCCCACAATCCTTCCACTAGTTCAAACAAATGGCCACACCATCCACCATTGTCAATATAGCAGAGAATTGTAGTCCCCGTTATCATCATAAATTTATATATATCCAAGACCTTTAATCGATATATTTTTGCAACCATCGCTAGGACACCAACAATTCCAGATAATTTGGTAAGCTAGTGACGAGTCATCACAACCTCTAACAATCGTAAGCACTTGCGATGCACCACCATTCCAAACACGACATAACCTTATCTGACCTCTAATCCATCAATTCTCTCTCATAACCACAAAAAAAAAAAAGCAAAACCATTTCACCGCTACCCCCCCCCCCCAAAAAAAAAAAAAATCACCACACGAATTACCTGTCATAATATAGACAACACCACTCCCTCTTCTCGTTATAAGCATCATCATTACGACCATTTGCTGAAACGTCGTCATCATCACCGCCGTCTTTCGTCGCATCTCAGCCAACACCAGAAGTGTCGGCAGAGCCACCACCACTATACCAACACCAGCAGCAGTAGCAGCGGGAACACCTCCCCTTTAAGTTGAGACCTCCTAGGAGAAGCGCCCTGTAAGTTGGCGAGCTGAGTCTAGCCAAACCACCGTCACGTCTATAACGTACCTCCCCCCACGCCCCGCCCCCTAACACGAAACACCACCGTCGCTACCTCCTAGGAAACTCTCTCTTTCTCTCTCAGAAATTTTTTGACACAAAATATGTTCATTCACATCACTGATGATTTGAGGATTTAGTGCAAATTTCCTTAGACTTCATCACATAGCTAAGATTTTCTCTCTCTCTCTCTCTCTCTCTCTCTCTCTCTCTCCTCTCTCGGCTCTCTCTCTCCCCTCTCTCTCTTCTCAGAAAATTAATTTGATACACGAAATATGTTCGATGACATCATAGCTTATCTAGAATTTAAGTGTAAATTTCTTAGTCCATTAAACTTGAGAAATTCTCTCTCTCTCTCTCTCTCTCTCTCTCTCTCTCTCTCTCTCTCTCTCTCTCTCTCTCTCTCTCTCAGTAAAATGGAAGAAGGGGAAGGAAAATGCGAGGTGACGGAGGGGAAAGCCTGCGAATGGCACAGCCTTGACAATCGTTTATTCAACATTCATTCATTTTTGTGGAAAAAAAAAAAAATAAAAATGGTATTGCCTTAAAGGACGATGAGGCCGAAATTGAAAGATAAAAATTATATAAAATAAAAAGATGTTGAACGAATGCCACAGCCTTGGCACTAGTGCATTTATTTATTTCTATCATTATTTATTCATTAATATTTACTTCAATAGCTAAATTTGTCCCTCATCCAAGATGGACGATGTGGAAGTTGGTTAAAAAATAATAATAATAATAATAAAAAAATAAAACTTATTCTTATAGTTCAGCTGAAGTGACGTCAAACTAGTAAACGACTAACTAAAATATCAAACTATTAAATGACTAACTAAAATATCAAACTAGTAAATGACTAACTAAAATATAACTTGACAATTTGGCTTCTATTTCATACATATCTATCTAAATGGTGTCAAATTTGAGGTATTCAAAAAATCTATTAAAATGAAACTTTTCTAAAATTTTGAAATCAAATTTCGCTTTTCTTTCAAAGCTACCAGTGGTCATACATCACTGTCTGACGATAACCAAGTTATATCAAACAAAAAACAGCAAAAATAAAACTATTCTCTAATACAAGCATGACGTTTACCTACAAAATAAAAAAATTAAGACCTGCACAAGGTAAATTTATCCTTATTTTTACAAGCACGACTTTCATCTTAACTGCAAAAAGTAAATTTATCCCTATATTTCTCTTAATGGAATGTTGGTTTTGCGTCGCAATATCGAGGGTCGACAAAGCAATATAAAATAAAGAAAACTTTCCATGACAGTAAATGGCCACTGTCTACGACGCATGCATAAAATCCACTCATTTTATTTTTTACACGACGTAATAATTCATTGGACAACGTTTCTGTCGGATTCCTACCACAAGAAATTTTTTTTATTGCAATGCCTAATCGAGAGAGAGAGAGAGAGAGAGAGAGAGAGAGAGAGAGAGAGAGAGAGAGAGAGAGAGAGAGATACATTCACAAGACCCGATTGAATGAGAACGCCGAACAATTTTTGCAATTATTTCTCCACTTCTGGCATAGACGTCGACATAAAGATATAGTAAAAAAAAATCATACAAATATTCTGTAACATCCCTTCCCATAGTTTGCTCACACGACACGAGAGAGAGAGAGAGAGAGAGAGAGAGAGAGAGAGAGAGAGAGAGAGAGAGAGAGAGAGAGAGAGAGACTGACTCACAACTCCCTATATATCCATACACAGCAGAAGAATGAAAACGTAATTCATCTCACGGGGATAAAATACTCTTATTACATCAGTGCCCAAATGAAATGTACCTGTGATTAAAATGTGAAATTCACTTCTTTCCTATAGTTTCCTTGATGAACTTAAAACTTTTTTTTTTCTATCTTTTCAAGATGGATGGTTTGTCACCCGATAACCATGTTTTGATTTTTAAAACATTTTCCCGGACGTTCGTAACCAAACCTTATCATCAGTCTAATAAGTTTTTTTATTATTATTTTTTTTTTTTGTGCACTCCTGTAAGTTCAAGCTTAGCATGCGAACCAATAAAAAAAGTAAATCAATATATAGCCAAGAAGACCCCGAAAACACTCGATATCCCTTCGAAAGAATGACCTTTATGCAGAACAGAAATCAAAGCCATCATCTCACTGGGATCTCAATTTCCAAACCTCGATCCGTTGCCCAAACATACTACAAACGACTCGACACAACGCTGACCCGGCCTGACCCGCGTCGGGCGGCTAATGGCAATGACTGTACGTGCAATGAATGGGTTCAATGTGCTCCAGGCGGGCTTCGGCGTACTTTTGTTTATGAACTGTTCAAACCTCTGACGAACGATGACAGCGAAAGTGTTTATGTTTATGAGACGGAGAGAGTTGGCCTTCCTTCCCTGAGACGCCTTTCCGAAGGAGAGAAGAATATGTCTTGCTCTTACAGCATGCATTTCATTATCATCCTCAATACTTTACTTCCAACGACAATTAAATTAAACGCCAAGAAAAAACAACAGTAAACAAATAATGCAAATACTTGAAAATGGGAAACACTTTATACCATAAAGCAGTGGCATATTTCTCTCTCTCTCCTCTCTCCTCTCTCTCTCTCTCTCTCTCTCTCTATATATATATATATATATATATATATATATATATATATATATAGAGAGAGAGAGAGAGAGAGAGAGAGAGAGAGAGAGAGAGAGAGAGAGGAAATCCTTCAAAAGTAGTACATAAAACTTATTCATAACTGATGTAAGGCTATACCTTTCTCAGTAATCATCTATACCGATGGCTATTTGCGCAACCCTGCTAACAAACAGACAAATTAGCCCAACCAAAAACATACCCAGGAGTAATAAAAAAAGGAAATAAAAAAAACCTACGATAACTGCAAGGGATGATAGACGACACCACAGTTTTATTTTAGGAACAGACCAACGTCATTTCACTCTCGCGAGGAATGACCACCTGTTTATATAATGCTAGAACATAGGCTTATAAGCATAACATTTAACGGTTCAGGAACTGCAAAAGCTGTCTAAATGGGAAACCCACAGCCTTCTGATACGGAGAAAAAAAATTGCAATAATGTGACCAATAGACCCTTCACGCGAGAAACAAATGACTTATAATGAGGAACACGGATGGAGTAAAAAGAAATAAACATGCCTTCAACGACGATTCAAATAAATAAAAAGTACGTCTGAGCATCTATGCTAATGTAATTAATTTCCAGTCACTACCAAAAGATATAAGTAAATAAACAAATAAAAATTCTTATTGCCCTATCCCTCCTCCATCTTTTCTAATACTTGTTACCTCTTTTCAACAGTGGAGCGATTTTTATATAAAATGAAAAGTGTACATTTGCAATTTGTACATTCCCTTCAGTTACCATTCAGATAATACTTATGGTTGCGACACACTGCTTCAGCATTTAATCACACAATGCTAAACTGGAATCGGAACTCTTTAAGCCACTGCATAAGGTAACCAGGCGGCTCAGTAGTAGAATTCATGCACTGTACCTAGCTCACATCAGACCCTTCTGTGACTGACACTACTCTGTGTCGTGTCTGTAAAAATACAAGAGTAGTGTCGTGTCTGTAAAAATACAGACAGGCAGAAACTGAAATAATAATCATCAGGGATTACAGAGCAAGCCTTAACAAGCACACCAACACAGTATTAAGGCGAGATTGCAATGTGCTCTACAGATATATAAGGAATGATCAAGATGAGTAGACGTCAAGAGCTTGTGTGAACGTCGCCTTCACGTTAAGATTAGCCACCAACGGCCAACTGGAACTCAAGGAGGTTATCACAAGTACCCGCAGGGTATGCAATAAAACTGATGGGCACTTGCTTCCTCACTATGTCATGACTTGCCCTAAGCTGCAGGAGTGCAGGGTCGATAACCTGACAATTCTGGAGGACCAAATGAAACTATGCCGGTGGGAAATGACAAAATAAAATCACGAAATTGACACAATGTTAAAAGTTCACTGTGGCCCATGAGATGTTGAATATTATGGATGTGTACATTACAATCTCTTAACATTACCTATGTTATTATTTAATCAAGGCCAGTATTATACTAGCAACCAACATTAAAACAAGTGGTCGTTACTACGGAGTTAATTAATGATGATGATGATGATTATAATTAGTCCTTGTTATCAATTCTCAAAATCTGCACCCAGCCCTTCGCTGTTTATCGTAGTAATGGATGAAGCTACAAAGGAGTGCAGATACGGGAGGCCCCTGGGAACAGCTTTATGCAAACGACCTGGCGTTAAGAACAGTCTGAGGAAGAGGCGGTGGAAATGTTGAAAGCGTGGAAGACTGGAACGGAGGTGAGAAAAGTCCTTAAAATTAACGTCTGCAAAACAAAGCCTATAGTGTCTGGAGAGGAAAGAGTGGTGGTTTGTGGAGATGAATAGTGCAATCGGTGCCAAATGTAACACTATCAAAATTCACATGATGGAAGTAAGGAATTTTCGATGCAAGAAATGTTTTACGAGAACGATATTCAAGGGTTACACACGAAAATTAATTTTATTTCACACCTTATGTTAATACATTATTGTCGATTTAGCCATGCAAGTATTTTCTGTGTGCTAGTTTGTATGGTGTTTTACGTTGCATAGAACCAGTGGTTGGTCAGCAACGGGAACAACGGCTTTACGCGACTTCCGAACCACGTCGAGAGTGAACCAGATATACACATATCTGACCCCCTCAATGGAATGACCGAGAATCGAACTCGCGACCACCAAGGTGGCAGACCAAGACCAAACCGATCATGCCACTGAGGCGCTGCCATGCACGTATTCAGTTGTATGAACACCAATATATGTATTTGGCCGTGTACGTAAGTATGTACGTTGTCATAATTTTTGTACCCTTGTGACGACTAGGTCATTTTTAGAAGTTTCGTATTCTTTAAGTATTATTTGCTGACTCTCTCTCTCTCTCTCTCTCTCTCTCTCTCTCTCTTGTGAGCGCTGACGTCCACTAAACCATTCTCCCACGAGGTTACTACACTTCCACTCGCTTCCACCGCCCAGGCAACTGGCTCCAGTCTACACTCACAGAGCTTACCCTCACGGCTGTATTCTGTTCTTCGTAATCCTTTTTCAAAATCAACGCCGACAACGCTGACGCAAAATAAACAAAACAAATCAATAGCAGAAACCTCTTGACGCGGCGACAAAGCAACACATACTAACGAAACGGCACTAAAGGCGACCACTATGACGAAACCACATTTGACGAGCCATCGTCTTTAAATCAATTTCCTAACGATACTTCGTCTTTTTGAAGCAAGTGGTACTGGAAAGGTACAACAAGAGGAATCTATTCCAGTACACATATAGGTACATACATACATACATACATACATACATACATACATATATACATACATATATAATATATATATATATATATATATATAGAAATATATATATATATGTGTGTGTGTGTGTGTGTGTGTGTGTGTGTGTGTGTGTGTGTGTGTGTGTGTGTGTGTGTATATGTATATATATTTATATTATATATATTCACATAAACATCGTGTATCACATGGTTAATTTATTTAGGTTAGCAAATATTACCATCTGTTGAGAAAGTCAGTCACACAGATAGTTAGTGTAGTACATTAGCTCCAAGAAGACGAGACAATTTCCTCTTGTAGATTAAATAAATAAATAAATAAATAAATAATATTAATAAATGGATAAATAAACTCGCCTCCTCTGCTTACCCTTTACACCGGTGAGCAGAACCTACTGATCGTATTCAACAGAATCCCGTGAAACCACAACGGCCTCTTTAATTTCCCGACAGCGCCACACTTCTTGGAAGCCTTGAATCCGGAGAGGAAATGAAGACAAGACCCTCTTCGACGGGATCAGCGAGGTTGGAAAGAACAACTCTACGGGTGATACACTGAAGATTCGGCTGGACGCTTGTGTATCCTGGGGGTTTCTTTTGACCTTTTGACAACTCCAGACCGCCCAAAATTAATTGTCCAATATGGTTCCATAATCCCCTTGGCTTAAGTTCACTAAAGTTCTATTTGTTGAAAATATAACTTGATACACTTAGTTGAATAACATACTTTAGATATGAATAGCTAAGAGTAGAACATACAAGAAAATCAAAAGCCTTTATAGTTTTATATAGTTATTTACTTATAAAATGTACCCATGTATACAATGACTCATTAAAAAAGTATATATAAATATCCAGAGATCAATTACCATACCCTCAGTATATCGTTCTCATGCCCACGAGGCGTATGGATACCCACCGTTAAGATCCCCTGGTTTAAAATATTCACTATACGGAATTTACATTCGTCCAGACAATTGTCATGTATAAGCACGCATTATTTACAAATCAGTAAATATAACAATTATACGTTAACTTCTCACTTAGCAATCTGCGGTAGCACCTGCCGTTGGTGTCACAGAATTGTGTGGTAAAATTGCGGTCGAAATCATCATAATATATACTTTAACAGGAAACTGTGCTTGTATGCAATGGTTAGAGTAACCTGATAAATTAATTTCATGCATCTTAGCACTGCGCGATACTTCAAATATCCTTATATCCATCTCAAAGAGAGGCTCGAAATTGTCCAGTCGTCTAAAACAAGCGTGTATTACGCAAGTTACTTAAATAATTGCTGTATGACCGAGAGAGAAGGCATCCACATCAACGGGGGCCATAAAACCACACTGATCTAAGGAACCATGAAAATTATAAGGACAGAGGTAAACCTAAAGACCACAGGGCGAAGGAGGACCCCAAAGTCGGCAGGATTATGAACGGCAACCTACACACGGGATTAAAACTTGATCAGATTTCACTAATTAAAGGAAGCCTCAAAGTTAGCTGGATAAAAGCGTCCACAATCTCTTTCGGATAGTTGAGGTATACATCACATCTAGCCTATAAAGGAATTCAACGGACATTTTAATATGGGAGATATTGTACCATCAATATGGAAGATATTGTACCATTTTCATATGGATGGAAGATATTGTATCATTTTAACATGGGAGATATTGTACCATTTTAATATGGATGGAAGCTATTGTACCATTTTAACATGGAAGATATTGTAGCATTTTCCTATGGATGGAAGATATTGTGCCATTTTAATATGAAAGATATTATACCAAAGTAAATAATAATAAAAAAAATTCTGAAATCATTCACGGTGTCTAGATTCACCTAAAAAGACGAGTACAATAAAAAGAGCTATAAAACAAGGAACATCGAATCTATTCAGATGAGAGGGAAGTCGAATTTGTGGAAAGTAGATAAAACTGACTAAACTCGACACCAAATACGCTTCGACACAAAGATAAAATAAAATAAAATAAAATAAGTCTGGACAAAAGAACACGCTGAAAATAACGTTATCAAGGCAAAGTACACCTATCTGTATAAACAAAGAATCGAAATCACATGGAATCAAGAGACAAACTCGCAGGATGACTTAAATGTTAAAAGTATATTAAATAAAAACTCAGACGAACACTCAAATTTTAAAAGTATAAAATAAACTCGCATGAACATTCATATCACACACAAAAACTCGCATGACCACTCAAATTTTAAAATATAAAAAAACAAGCAGAAACACTTACAATTTAAAAAAGTACAAAAAAGCAACATCGCGAAGTTGACAAATGAGGCGCCAACTTCAAAACCGGAAAATGGCACCCAACAAGGCTGGCAGAAGAATGAATGGATGGATGGATGCTTTTATGCAAACCTGGAGTCATTAACTGCTGCGGTTACAGGCGCCGAGACTTGCCGAAGTGACTACGAACTCGTCTCTTGGCAAAGAAGCCATCAAACCCAATACGACGAAGAAGCGAACTCACTATTGGAAGATCTCAAAAATAGGACAAAATAGGACACGAGGTACATGAATTTGAATGAAGAAAGCATCAAACTCATTTGAAAAGAAAGATTCATATTCAATCTGATGAAGCGATGAAAATAATCGAAATAAAATGGAGCAATTTAAGTATTCGTGATGATTTGGGGGAGAATAAAAATAATCGCTTTGATTGAGAAATCCATAATCCCAAGAAGGGACCATCCAAAGAGTCTGGGTGATGCAACGACTATATTAATCGGTATTAGGCATCAAACTCACACGAGGAATGCATCTCCATAAATAGGCCATCAAACTCTCATCTGAATAAGAAAAAAAATGGACATCAAACCCCACTGAATAAAGATGCAATCAAACCAAAACTAGACGGAAACTCACTCGGATGAAAACGGAAACTAACAAACCTTGATGGAAAAAGCATTAGCCTCATATTGACAAAAACATCAAACAGGATACATTAAAAAAAAAAAAAAATCTCCCACAGCATCAAACCTTCGGATATTACAGCTTTACAGGCGAGTTTCTCTCTCTCTCTCTCTCTCTCTCTCTCTCTCTCTCTCTCTCTCTCTCTCATCACAGGCGAATATCAGGAATAAACGACCAGGCCATGACGTGGGCGGCCCGAAGGCGAGAGAGAGAGAGAAAAAAAATGCTGCATTGCTTCGACTAAAATGCAGTCGACAGCTCGGCGGGCGGATCGTTCGCATGAAGGTTGGTGGTTGCCTAGAATGGGAATTTTTGCAGGATGATTTATCATTCGTGTTTAATACGTAGTAAATAAGGGGTTATGAGAAGAAGCCAACGGTTTGAAGTTTCCCGGCATGCAACCTATACGGGATAAGGAAACAATTTCCATGTTTAGATATTTTCTTAAATTTTTTCTTTAAGAAAACACCGTCGCCTTAAGAATGATAGGGAATAGGTTGCCCACTATTCTTTCTGCATTCAGAGCATGTTGGGAGGAAGAAAAGGCAGAGGGGGCATGGAAGACCAATAGAAAAGTTATTATTTTCGGAGAATAAGCAAGTGACCGTGAAATATCTTATACGTGAAAACGAAGCACAGCGAAAGAGAATATTGCCAATTCGGTGTTTTCTGACACGACCCTTAGAAGCATCATCCACGAAACGCCAAGATGTAGTACGTAGATTCTGGTGCAAATCCAAATTCTAAAATAAGCTTTGACGTTGGCCCTTTGTAGAGTAAATTAAGAGTAAATTACGAAGTTAATAAGAGCAGACGAAGATGAAACTTTCAACATCCATGCTTGACTTCCCCTTACACATATCCCCTCGACTCTTCAGTTTTTTTTCATTCTCGCTAATATGTTCCACTTTCCCATATGGCCACCATGTTCTGCAGAAGCTAGATGAGCAATGTTACCTTCTGACTTGTACTATTTCATATACAACCTGGCTGCTTAGTACGAGCCAAGCGCTATTCTGGTGTGACGCTACATTGCACAGTTGTCCATAACCACGAGGAAAAAATTCAAGCGTGAGAAAAAAAAAAAATAAAGAACAGCTAGATTCTCACCATGCTTCCAGATTACCATATCATACAACATTTCCTGTTTTGAGGAGCGAAAATATTCCCAAATTAGCAACCCCACCCCTTCTCTCTCTCTCTCTCTCTCTCTCTCTCTCTCTCTCTCTCTCTCTCTCTCTCTCTCTCTCTCTCTCTCTCTCCATTCCCGCAAAATCAGGCCAAAAAATGACTGAGATCTTACAACAGTTATGACGACTATCAGTAGCACCGCCACCATCAATGACAGTGGGAGCAGTGATACCACAACACCAACAGAAGTAGAAGCAAATCTCAAGTGTCTACAAGAGGTGACTTTTGCGCGCCCTCCTCCTCCTCCTCCTCCCCTCCTACTTCTTATTCTCCTTTGCCATCATCCCTCCGAGGGGCGCACACACACAGTCTGCAAAGTTCGAAGTTTGTGAGATATCGATCGCAAGAAGAGGAAGACGCCGAGGAGGAGGAGGAGGAGGAGGAGGAACACGACTAAAGTTCCCTTGGACCAGAAAATGCACCTCCTGCGATGAGAAGACTTCCAGCCCTCCTCATAATAATCCCCTCCCCCCCCCCAACTTTACAAATTGGACACACGTCCTGTCCTCACCCCCTTCCTTTCATGGAGAGGGTGCTAAGGGGGGAACTATAGAATTCCCCTTCAACCCCTTTTTCCTCCCCCATAGCGGCGGCCCTCGTTGGTACACCCCAAACCCCCTCCCTACAAACAAGCCCATTTTTCTACCAATGTCTTCCACATCCCTATTGTCTTCTGTGATCACTGTCTTCACTGTCTTCCCTTTCTTCCTTTCTTCCTCCCTGCATGCACCGGAGTAAATAATGCACGGGGTCTTTTTTTTTCCCCTCTCTGATTCCTTAGACTACATTCATTTCTTGTTTCCTTACTCTCACACACACACACACACACACACACAGAGAGAGAGAGAGAGAGAGAGAGAGAGAGAGAGAGAGAGAGAGAGCACTACAAGGAAAGAGAGGAAAAAAAGGGCGTGGGCCTGAAGGCAAAGAACTCGGTGGAAGGTGCGAGAAGCAGCAGCAGCAGCAGAAGCAGCAGTTGAACAAAAGCGGTTGAAGGGAACGACGCCTTAAGGGATAAGAGCAGAAGGATGATGAGGGACAAGAGGGACATACACACACGCACACGCACACACAGACGCGCAGGCAGGCGAATGCACTCGGAAGAAGAACAGGAAAGAGACCTTGCTCTAATAAGAGAAAAAGTGAGCAAGAGAGAAGGGAAGGGTTTTGGAAAAGGAATGTGCTGACAGAAGAGGGATGAATCTTGAGATCTTACTAGAGAGAGAGAGAGAGAGAGAGAGAGAGAGAGAGAGAGAGAGAGAGAGAGAGATATCAAGGCCTGGAAAGTGAGAGCACTAATGCACTGACAGAAGAGGGATGAATCCTGAGAACTTACTATGGCGAGGACGTCAGAGAGAGAGAGAGAGAGAGAGAGAGAGAGAGAGAGAGAGAGAGAGAGAGAGAGAGAGGTCGATTGTGCCAGAATAAGAGATAAGGAGAACTTCCTTCCAACAGCAAAAGAGGTCCACGAGCATAAAACATACACAAAAAGAATTTCCAAGGGAAGGATTTCCACCCGATGACGACACCATACCTAAGATTAGCTTGTCATTCCACTTCTGATTCGAGGAATGAAGCATGTTTCAGATCCAAGAACAAGCAGCAGCAATCTAAACCCCCATTCCCCCTTCCCCCTTTTCCAAGATATCAACAGAGTAATCGTCTGCTTGACGCGCATAACAGCCTCTGACTAACAACGTTCACAAAGCAGCATTAACTAATTTCCGAGAGAGAGAGAGAGAGAGAGAGAACGCTTCACCCAGGAAACTCCAACATTGGAACTTCAATACACTAATGAAGTCTCTATCGCCAAAGTCTCCTCACCAACAGAGCTCCAACGCCCGGCATACACGGACGCTCACCAACATCCTCACCAACAGAGCTCCAGCACCAGGCATACACGGACGCTCACCAACATCCTCAGAATCCCACAGACAGACAGCAGGACACATAACGGACGTTCAACAACATCCTCGCTAACACAGCCCCCCCCCCCCCCCCCCCCCCCCCACCCCCTCCCCCCCAACTCCAGGCCCAACAAATAAAGACGTTTCATCACCAACATCGCCGTCATCACTATGATACTCACTTGACGTCACCACTGAACCACCATAAAGAGATCACTTCGACACTCACCTGGAAGAGAAGGAAAAGAATTCCAGTTAGTGGGACATGAAAGACAATTATACTTGACACACAAACAAATGTACAGCTTCACTGACACATTCTGAGCGTTATCACAGAAATGTGACACGATTCTCCACCGAAATCATAAATTATAATAATAATAATAATAATAATAATAATAATAATAATAATCATAATAATAATTATAATAATCGTTGATACTATATGCATGGTAACTACAAAATACAGAAGGCACAGACAAATTTAAACATATATATATATACCATGCTAGAAAAACACCAGGGCTTTATCAAATGTACAACTCTCTCCCGTCAGCACACAGACATTATTTAGATCTCAAGGGGCGTCAATGAACGAAACTTAGTATGCATATTTGAAGCTTGGTATCCAGAAAATTAAGAATATTCAACCATTTTTACAGTAATCAAATAACGAAACTTTCCTTCAAAATAATTATAAAAAAATTTAGGATTGCAACTATAATAAAGGCACTCAAAGTTTGGCTCATAATAACGTATGAAGGAAGTTCAAACTCTCTTGAGCGTGTCCTGATAAAAATGATGGCTGCATCGTGCAAATTAATCTTACATTGAATTACTGGTCCACAACTGGCCAGTGTTCATAAATTGGGAAAAGTGAAAAATATTATCAGCGTTTACAGAGCAGATTTATTCTCTAACCAGGCGGACATCGAAATACCTGCACAAACGGTATTCATATTTTCTCTTTTCCGCAATATGCAACATTGGCCAGTTGTTGAACAATATTAACAAAGAGGAGACACGAGTCGTAAGGAAAACTGACAAGACACAATACAAGATTAATTCTCACGATGCATCCATCTTTAAACTTTGTTGCATAATGGCTTTCTTATTAACAAAACATCACAACTCGAGGACGTAAGACTGAACAATCATTTGCACGCATTAGACCACTCAAGCAGAGATAGTTTCCTCTCATGTGGCAACAACCACCTACGTGAAATCCAACAACTGAGGCCAACGCTTTTTATGACATTCAACCCATTTCCCCGGCATCCTTTTCATCCTCCTCCGTCGCGAGCAAGCACGCATTCACGCGCGCATAAAAACGGGACAATTAACCTGCTATGCAAGTTTCCTCCACCTTTGTTCCGCCCACAGGTACATCCATCCACTCTTCCCATACTCGGTACATCATCCTACATCATATAGTTATTCTGCCCTTTCGGTACATCATCCTACATCATATCCTCCATGTCTTCTGCAGCACCCTCTCTATCTGGAGCTTTTTCTTCTATCCTTCCGAGATTTCTCATAACTTCCGCGGACCGGAGAGAGAGAGAGAGAGAGAGAGAGAGAGAGAGAGAGAGAGAGAGAGAGAGAGAGAGAGAGCGAGCTTTGCTCAATTTTCCTTTTCTCTTGTCACTCATATATTTTTTTTCGCGTCAATTGTGGCTCTGCATTTCCCCAGCAAATCTCTTCAGTGAGACATTACTCGATATATTCCCTTTATCTAACAATATTTCATATGTTTCGCTAAACATCTTCCTCTTCACGCTCTCCAAACACACACTCTTCTATGCTGTTTGTTGTTGTTGTTATTGTACTGCTTGTGTTAGCGGGGGGGGGGGGGGGGGGCGGTTATCCATCCTAGGTTCTAAGTTACACTTTCGAAAAATGATGGCCAAGTAATAACCAGGGAGCGAATATTAGCAATAGTAATAAGACCATTTTTAATGAAAACAAAACCTAAATTTCCCTACAAAACGGAACTTCCTGGCCATTTGACAAGCTAAAAAGAACGAACTATATACTGTCAGTCAATCATTTTTTCTTATCCACGATTTCTTACCATCCTGAGTACATTCTTTGAGTGACATGCATACAAAACTGACCGATATCTGTTCTTCTTATTTTTACTCTTCTTTTAGGATTATTATATTATCCAAATTTTTTTTTATTTCTATTTCTATCCAACAAGCAATTTCCGAAAGCATTTCATCCCATTTTCCTCGTGAAAGAGACACACTATCTCTCTGTGGAAACTACTTCCTCGAGAATTTTGCATGCAACAAGCATGTGCAGCATCAAGGAACAGTCACAAAGCACCAGGATCTTATAAGACAAGTTCTCTTAATGTTAACCGTTTTTAGTTACTCATTTTCCTATGAAAATTTCTTCATTAAAAAAATTAGCTGCAACATATTTTCATATAACAATATATTTTGATGCCATCTACTATTCTGCTCACTAACTTCCTATAAAGTATTTCGTCCATTCACTTTTCATCAGTTACGAAACGTCGCTGCGCAATTTTTCCGAGTTCATCTATGCCAGCAGACTTTTCCTCCCTCTTTCTTAACTATATTTACCAGTATCACACAATATAACCGTTTCGCAAACTTCGTTTCTAAATTCGCTGTCTTTTACAACCTACGCCAGTATCAGAGGAGTACAAAGACCTTTGCTTTGGCACTCACAAAATGGCATGGATCTCTCTCTCTCTCTCCTACACATGCATACGATGACATCACTGGAAGAAAAGGCAATCACAATTTCTCCATCCATACATACGTCTCTTCTCTCCACCATTCACATTACCGGTCGCGAAGCTTTCCCATTTTAACTCGATGTAACAGTTAAATATCCCTCCCTCTCCCTCTCCCTCTCTTTCTCTCTCTCTCCACAACAACTCTCATCCCATTTCATTCCATTCCATCGAAAGTTGGTCGGGTCCCAGAGTGGGGGGGGGAGGAGGGGGTGGGGGGTCCCCGTTGCCATGGTATTATTGATGACTTGAATATGAAGTGAAAACCCCTTCCCCTCTCTCCCACTCCGTCCTCTCTCCCTTTTCTCCATATACTGTATACAGTATACAAATAGTTATTATATATGTGTGTGTGTAACATACAAAAGAGAGAGAGAGAGAGAGAGAGAGAGGAGAGAGAGAATCCATCTCATTTATCCAACACTTCCCATTCTTTCCGAAGGGTCCTTTCCTCTCCTGTTTTCATTTGAGCCGTAGCCGAGTTCCCCACCAAGCCAACTGCCATGCAATAATTAAATTCAGATAAATTCCGCATAACATGACGCACACAATGGGAGACTGCAAAATGCAGAGCACTGGGTTACTATGAGGATATTAAAAGCTGCAACTCACACGTCCATGCGCTGCTCTTGATGTGCTCATTATTCTGCTAATGCATGCGGGGGATCAACTACGTTTATTCCTTCGTTCACTTCTCTCCCTTCTGATATTTGTAATTGACGGGGCTATATGTTTGTTCGTGCGGCACGTTTGTGCGTGTATAGGCATACATGCTACACAAAGAAATTCCAGGTATTCAAACACAGTTACACAGAGCGAGAATAAAATACAATAAGGTTTACAAAATAATCTAATGGTTACGAAACCAGAGAAAACGAGGAAAGACTCACGTACAGGTTTTCAATAAAGTGTACGTATAAATTCAAACTAAGCCTGTTACCGAGATCAAACTAATGTAGTCATATTTGGAGGGGAGAATTCATCAGGCAAATTAAACCGAGTTTGACGCAATTTATATACCTGCGGTTCATGATCAAACCACGGACTGCTGAACACCACAAAAACACTCCCGTTTTTGTTCAACTTTTATTCTTTTTTCTTTTTAAATCTGGATTTGACCATACCTGTCATCGAGCGAGCACATTTTCCTATCTCGCATATGGCCTCTCTGTAACTTCTATGCCTTGTTGTCATCCTGCTGTACGTATGCGCATTTAGCCAGTAACAAAAGGTACAAAAATATCGATTGAATTAAGTACGAAAGAAATACATCAGCATACAACTGGTCAACAGAGCCAGGGGTTATCATCATCACCACTGCAAGAGCAGCCACGCCCATGAAACTCAATTTTCTTCGCTTTCCAAAACCAGGCTTGTAATATGTATCACAATCTGGGCTGTTCTACATTATTAAAAGAAATTGCTTGGTGGCGCATTCGCCACTGCCAACAAAGGGCAGAGAGAGAGAGGAGAGAGAGAGAGAGAGAGAGAGAGAGAGAGAGAGAGGAGAGAGAGAGAGAGAGCTACAAGGAGTTAGAAGGATTATGATGTGTCAAAGACTTGTTAGTCCATCCGAGGAGACATCATGTCACTTAGCAGGTCTTACTGTTGATTCACAGTGTCCTAACGATTTTGTCTACCTTTCTCTTAAACTCTTCCACACTGTTGCTGCTTACAACTTTATGCGTACCATTCTGACTTCTTGGAATCCTACCTTGTGAGACAGGGTCATCCCTCTTGCTACAACACGTATCAAGGTGAACGGTCTCGCCAATGTGACAAAAAAAACGTAACAAGACGCAGCTAACGCAAGCGCCAGTGCTCTGTATTCTAAAAGGTGCAGCGGCAAAAAAAGGCAAATTTCTTGCATATGGAAATGTGTCAAACAATAAACCTATCAAAGATGAAAATCATATCCAACTTCTACAATAAATTTCTTGATATTTAAACCAAAAGAAGGATTTTCATTCAGTCTATGATAAAGAGTACGCAACTAAACGACCCATATGAATGATGCATGTTGGCAGACCTTACTTTACAATCGAGCAATGGCCGGATAACAGACCTGTTATTGTAAGAGACTGAATGAAATTGTAACGGAAGACCTCTCGTGTTTCTCTTCACAAGCGGACACGCTACTCTATCCAAGTTTCCTCATATGAACCAGCCCACGTTTTGTACATAAATAATTAAAACAATGAGCGGATCTATAACAGCAGCATTCAAGGTGGTAGTAGCAAGACAAAGACCTTCAGTAGCCAGCCACGCAGACAACACACTCAAAGCGACGTGGCTCTCCAGGAAAAACAAGAACTTGTTTATGGAGTCTACGCCCAAACTGGACAGACTACTTGGTGTCATAAAAAAAAAGGGAGGGTTCACTTATACGGTGAACAATATAGTGCTCAATGAAAAAAAAAATAGCCATGACTAATACGACACTAGTGGTTACTGACTAAAACGACACTAGTGGTTACTAACATCTACTGGCCGTGATTACTAAGTACTTGTACCTTGCTATTACTACTTACTACTGAAAAAAAGTAAAAAGTAGTGGTAGTATTTGTAGTTACAGCAACAGCGCCAGACCGGTCGTCATAAACTGACCGACCAAACTAGATTCTAAATATCACTTGGCAGAGCCTACAAGAAATAATGTAGTGTTAATGACAGACAGTGGGTCGAACTTTACCAGCCCTAAAATTAAAGCAACAGTCACAACAATCTCGAGAACTACATTTTGAGAGTCAAGGTTACGCGCTCGAGTGTGTGTGTGTGTGTGTAACTTAGAAGCAGCTTCAAGAGTAACTAGGATGCTTGGAGACGAGACGAAATCTCCGGGAGAATTCTTGGCACATAACACCAACTCGCGACAACATAACGGAAGCTGGTTCTTGGATAGCCAAACCTTGTTCTATGTATAGTAGTACGAAAAAGCTATGCTTTAATAACTGAAACGTGTACGTTAGTTTACCTATGCCAAGACTCTTTCATAAAAAAAAAAAAAAAAAAAAAACAAAAAAAAAAAAAATGGGGAAATGTCAATCATTTTCAAGTTCCCATATTCGTGGTCGAAGTACGCTTCTCTCGTGCCTGTCATGGGTGCGTGGCCAGAGCAGGATACGATATAATTAAAGATGGAATGGAAACGTTCTTAACATTGGTAAATTTAGGGGA
The DNA here is from genome assembly GCF_015104395.2 of Macrobrachium nipponense. NCBI lineage: Eukaryota > Metazoa > Arthropoda > Malacostraca > Decapoda > Palaemonidae > Macrobrachium > Macrobrachium nipponense. Next base: position 17,008,334 of record NC_087215.1, on the reverse strand, counting down.
TTTGATACTTATATCACACAAATACAAGTCATCGTTTCATACTGACAATCGCTGTGTAAACCTCATTTTGCAATAGGTTCACACCTTCAAACAACAAGATATAAAGTTCTAAATATACTGAAAATATGCAGACACATTATCAAAATATACTGAACATATGTATACACACAATCACACATTGTCAAAATATACTGAACATATGCATAGACACATAGTCAAAATATACTGAACATATCCATACACACATTGTCAAAATATACTCAACATAAGCAAGCTGATAGGAAATCATTGCCCTGCAAATAGTGGCCAAATTCACGACGTACTTTTGAAATACGTAAAAAAAATAAATAAAATAAATAAAAAAAATTTAAAATCCAGTTCTCAATATAAAATGTCACGGCCAAACCAAATATGTTCAAAATACACAGGTAGATTAGGTATCATTACCAAAACAAATAGCACAGGCGAGCAGCATCAAAACAACATTCTCTTTACCAACGCACACGAAAAAGGATTAGAAATCATTACTAAAAACACACACGCACAAGAACTTTCACAAACATATAAATGAATACGGGCACAAACACACACACGCACAACCACACATACAAAACACACCCCATTCTCTTAATCAAGAAAGAGAACGCCTAGGGGCAATCAATGATAGCAATTTTCGTTTCGGGAAGCTCATAAAGCAGACAGGTCCCCACAAGGGGGGGGGGGGGGGGGGGTTGGGTTGGGGGGGGGAGGGTTAAGAGAGGTGTTGGAACAGGGGTGAACAACCCGTAGACAGAAAAGCGACGGAAGAGGGGAAGCAGCAGGGAGAGGATAGGGAAGAGGGGGGAAACTGGGGTTTAGTCTAAAGGGGAAACCTGCCGCTGTATCTCCCTCCCCCCAAAACCCCCTCAAACTCTGATGACAGAAAACGCGCGTGCGTACACGAGCATAGGCTCATACACATTAAGAAGGAATAAAGGGACTGAGTAGGGGTCTCGAGTTCAAACTCTCTCTCTCTCTCTCTCTCTCTCTCTCTCTCACACAAAGGGAGAGAGAGAGAGAGAGAGAGAGATCGAACAATTTGAAATGAGTTTACATCCGTACAACCTACTAAGAGAGAGAGAGAGAGAGAGAGAGAGAGAGAGAGAGAGATTTAGGAACATGAAACCGTTTACTAACAAACCTACTAAGAAGAGAGAGAGAGAGAGAGAGACGAGAGAGCAAGCGAGAGAGAGTGATATGTACAATTTGAAATTTGAGTTTACACCGTAAACCAAAACACTAAGAGAGGAGAGAGAGAGAGAGAGAGAAAAGAAAGAGTTTTAAAATTTTCCGTTAGAACCTATGAGAGAGAGAGAGAGAGAGAGAGAGAGAGAGAGAGAGAATTTTTAGCAGCAAGACCTAGCTATGGTACAAACTCATAAAAGGGGAGAGTGAAAGAGAGAGAGGGAGAGTGAGATTACGTCCCCTGATCTACTTCGCAGGAAAAAATCAATAAGCCCGATAGCACTACCACATCTACAGCTACTGCTCCTGCTCCTGCTGCTATTACTACAGCTACTACTACAATGACTACCTCTACCCCTACTACTATCACTACTACTACAACAACACGACAGCTTTACTGGACTGTGGAGTGACGGCTGTAATTTCTCCGGCGTTGCAAGCGGATTTGGCGACTTTGGGGACTGGGACCCACTGTCCCTCGGCGGTTTATAAAAGGGAATAATAAAATTCTGAGTAATTAAATAAAAAATATTAATGGTTTAGCAGTTGGAATGTGTCCGCCACTACTGCCTTCTATTTCTTTGGAGGTTACCAGCTATAAGGGTAACTGCTGATTTTGAAGAAGATATTACACGAAATATTAACTACAAAGAAGCTTTAACTACCTTAGGAAACACCTCTATGGGAAAAAGGAAGAAAGTACACGAGATATTAACTACAAAGAAGCTTTAACTACCTTAGGAAACACCTCTATGGGAAAAAGGAAGAAAGTACACGAGATATTAACTACAAAGAAGCTTTACAGAAGAAATCTAGAACATTAACTCGTTGTTTTGAGGAATCACTATCTTAGGAAACATCTCTAAGGGAAAAAGGAAGAAATTACGCGAGATATTAACTACAAAGAAAGAACGAAAGCTTTACAGAAGAAATCTATTACATTAACGTCTGATATCTTAAAAAGAGATAAATATCTCGAGAAACACATTTGGGGCAACTCTTCATTTTGAGGAAGAAATTACACAAGATATTAACCACAAAACTAGAATGAAAGCTTTACAGAAGATATCGAGTACATTACCATCTTTATGAAATAATCACCTCAAGACACACCTATTTTTGGGGAAACGGTTCATAGCGAATATCAAAAAATAAATGGTAAATTAACAACATAGAAGCAAATAAAAGATTTAAAAGTAGAAATCTAATATAATCACGTCTGATATTTTGAGAATTGACTACCACAGAAGGCACCTATTTGGGGGAAATGGGTCATTTTGGAAAAAAAAAATTCAAGGTAAATTAACAACAGAGTAGATTCAGAGTAGAAATCTAATACATTCGCGTCTGATTATTTTAAAAACGACTACCTTAAGAAACACTTATTTGGGGGGAGACGGTTCATTTTGAAGAAAAATAAAATCACTTCGTAAATTAACTAATGAGATACAATAAAAGATCCAGAGTAGAAATCTAATACGATTACGTCTGATATTTTGAGAATTGATTACCTTAAGAAGCACCTATTTGGGGGAAACGGTTCATTTTGAAACAAAAAATTCAATAAATAAGGACGTAAATTAACAACAGACGCAATAAAGGATGCAGAGTAGAAATCTAATACAATCACATCTGATATTTTCAGAAACGACTACCTTAAGAAGCATAAAAGATGCCTTATGTTTTAGGATCAAAGACCTCTCTAAAAGGTATGAGAGAGAAATATGTGCGAATCGAACAAGCCGTTCACTCCCTTTACCGCAGGTATGTTGCACGAATTCCCTTCTCTTCTAGAAGCTCACCTATTTGTACAACCTTCCCTCTCTAGAGGGGCGGGGCTTTCGTGCTTTCCTTGAGAGTCAGACCATTCTTTACGGGCTCGTTTGACGTCTGATTTTAATCCACCCACTCTCCTTATACCTCATACTACTCAATCGCTTCTTTAAAGCCTGCGTTGTATAACGTTGGTTTGACTGTACCTCAGTCATTACAAGGAAATAGGACATGTTTAGGTTTTTCTTATAAAGAAAAAATTAACTTTTTTTTATGATATCAATGAAGTTTCTCCGTCAATCAGGGTATAATAATAATAATAATAATAATAATAATAATAATAATAATAATAATATTAATAATAATAATAATTAAGTAAAAGAAGTTTCTAAGTCAATCAGGGTAAGGCTTTAGTTAGAATCTTTATCAGCCTATCGACGAAAAAAAAAATATTATAATGATAATAATAAAGTAAATGAAGTTTCTCCGTCAATCAGGGTAAGTCTTTAGTTAGAATCTTTATCAGCCTCTCGACAAAAAATAAATAAATAATAAAGTAAATATAAGGAAAATAAAATAATAATAAATAAGGAAAAACAAAAGGATTTCGTCAACTCTGACCTACTGCAACCTAAGACAAGGTCGATTTGACGTGACGGCCAGCAAAGCATAGCAGCAAGCTAAATGCAAGCGCACAAAGTGCAGCAAACTGCTTATTTTTTTATCACACACACACTCTCTCTCTCTCTCTCCCCTTCTTCCCCTCTCGAGAAACGAAACGCCAAGCGCGCACGCGAGAGAGAGAGAGAGAATCTTAGTAATTCCCCTTTATCAAACAAGGGGAAAGAAAAGCCATTGTTTCCCCTTCCTTCTCATTTTCCTCATTCTCCTCCTCCTCTTCTTATTCGTTTTCCCCCTCAGAACGTGGAAGTTTCCTCACTCTCTCTCTCTCTCTCTCTCTCTCTCTCTTCCTGTGTCTCCTTCCTTCCCTGCCATGCCCTTTAAACGCTTCTTATCTCCTAGCACAAAGACACACTCGCAATCTCTTACCCCACCATCGTCTGTTGAGCTTGTCATTGCATGCAATATCATCCGCATACTGAATATACATTCACTATGGATCATACATACATATACACATACATTCATACACATCACACATCACACACACACACATATATATATATATATATATATAATATATATATATATATATATCTATTATATATATATATATAGATATAGAACATATATATATTCAAAACTGATCCTGCCAGCTGTAACTACAATTTCAGACAGCATTCATTTGTATCGATCGATAGATCGACTCTATCTATATACTTGCACATATACTATGTATACAAGAATGTATGTGTATGCAATATACTGAGCATAGCCTCAACTCAATACAAAATAATACAGCGGCTTTGGCAAAAAACTCGACAGTGTTTTAAGCAAAGGCTACAAATTTAATCAACGTCGACTCACACAATGGGCAGACATCGGTGAAAAAAAAATTCATTAGTCGACAATTTATCAAACTTGCGAACCACCACCGGAAAACCTTCCGATGTTATTTCAAGGAAATAAAGAATCAAAATGCAGTGAGGAAGACGTTCCCATTCCCCTTCAAGAGAGGTCGTCGGAGTTCGCCAATGCAATGCAGAATTTCTCTGCGCGAAGTTCGAAGATCACCAACCGCAGACTCGGCACTTCTCCCCCGACGCGACCGGCTTCCTCAAGGAGGGACTCGCGAGGAAGAAGAAGAAGAAGAAGAGGCAGCGGCGGTTTGCAAGGCATCATCACTTCAAGAGATGTGGTTCGGTGATCATAAAAGCGAAAAGCGGCGCTGGTGCGGTATTCCAGATCTAATTGGGGAGAAATGACTTATAACGAAATTCACCGCCTCTTCAACCCGAGAAGATAAATATGAACTGACGAACAACATTACATATTCTGCCTCAAATGAAGTCAAGCAGGCTCCCGAACTCATTTTATTATGACATCGCTAAAAAAATATTATGTTCTTACTATCATTTCTCAACATATTAATAAAACGGTGCCTTCTTATTATGAAGCATATTGCTATAATATAACAGCTTGCCAGAAATTCATGCGAGACCTAATTTCACAAATAAGTAACAGCGGAAAAGGCAGGCAATGTACAACAGTCTCCATAACGATAAGATATATTCTCTCATGTCAAATTACCGGCGTTTGTTACAATAAAAACAAGGTATTCAAAACGAGAGAGAGAGAGAGAGAGAAGAGAGAGAGAGAGAGAGAGAGAGAGAGACGCCATTCCCTTTCCATATGCAAGCACGCATGCGCACTCGGATCAGGAACGTCAAAACCATCCCCCCTCCCCCAAGCTAACTATACCACAGGACTTTCCCCACAAACTCCGTTCTGAAACGCACCAATTCGGGAGTAATTGCATCAGTTTTTTTTTTTTTTTTTTCTTTTTTATTCATTACATGTGACGGGGCAGGGTGTGAACTGCGCAGGTGTAGAACACCCGTGCGCCGCTTGCTACAACAAAATACATAGATTAGATCATTAATAATCTCTCCATCTTTCGCAGCGATCCAGTGAGGGGGGAGGAGATAATAGTTTACTATGAGAGAGAGAGAGAGAGAGAGAGAGAGAGAGAGAGAGAGAGAGAAGAGAGAGAGAGATTTACTATAAAATTCAAACTCCTGCGAGAGAGAAAGTTACTATTAAATTAAAACTGTGTACGATACGTGTGTGTTGTGTGTGAAATACGTGTGTCTGTGTGACAGAGAGAGGGGCTCACTATTAAAGTCAAACTCTCTTTCACGGAGAGAGAGAGAGAGAGAGAGAGAGAGAGAGAGGAGAGAGAGAGAGAGAGAGAGACGCATATGAATTGAATTGAATATAGGATTTAGAGAGACGCATATGGCAACATGGCAACTACAAGAAAAGGATAATAAAAGTTTAAATCCAGGGACGGCACATCCATCCATCCACCCATGCGCCCCAATTACAACAAAGCAACGGTAATTCTGAGCATTTGTTCTCATTCTCAGAATGAAAAGCGATGCGCTGGGGGGTGAGGGGGGGGGTGATGTGTGTGTTTCTGCTATAGCACTGGACATTTTCCCCTGTCCTCCTGGGGTTTAAGCAGATTACGAGAAGCATCATCGTTTATCATAGAAAGGCTTCCTTGTTCACCCTCATTTACAAAAGAGTGCTATCCTTATTCATCCTCATTCACCAAAGAAAGACATCCTTATTAGTCCTCATTCACTGAAAAAAGAAAAGACATCCTTATTGCGTCCTCATTTATCAAATGACAGGCATCCTTGATTCACCCTTCATTTACTAAAAGAAAAGTAAGAGTGCTATCCTTTATTCATCCTTCATTCTACCAAAGAAAGACATCCTTATTAGTCCTCATTCACCAAAGAAAGACATCCTTATTCGTCCTCATTTATCAAAGAAAGGCATCCTTATTCAGTCCTCATTTTATCAATGGGGCCAAAGATAATTCCTTTATTCATCTTTCCATTTATATCAAAGAAAGGCATCCTTATTCTTCCTCGTTTATCAAGGAAACGCATCCTTATTCATCGTTATTTATCAAAGGCACTAATTCATCCTCATTTATCAAGGAATGGCACGCTTACTTATCCCCATTCATCAAAGAAATGCATCCTTACTCATCCTAATTTAGCAAAGTCATCCGTATTCATCCTCATTTATCAAGGAAACGCATCCTTACTCATCCTCATTTATCAAAAGAAGCTATCCAGTCTGCATCCTCATAAATCTAAACAATGCAACCATTGTCTTCATTTACCAATGAGAAACGTCCATATTCATTTACAATAAGTACTCATATAAATCTCATAAACACCATTCCCTATCCATGTAAAATATCCCTATTAAAACAACACAAAAATTTAATGAAAAGCATATTTTTTTCTCAAAGGAAATCTTTTCAAGAGTTTTTAATCAAAAGCCCGTTATTTTTATAATCATCTACGAAAAACAAAATCCATCCAAAGTGGTTATTTACAACAGGCATTGTACACTTGCTCGCCATGTATCGCTTATTCATCCACGAGAAAGTATCCAATTCATCCTGGAAGAATTTCATGTCAGCATTCACATCATTCACGTGTATCAATGACATCGAAATGCATCAATAATAGCATTTATACCTCATTGCCAAATTAGGAGGGGAAATCCAAAAACTCCCATAACAAAATTCGCAATGATCAAAGTCTTTCGGGCAGAGATGAGGAGTGATAATTCATCAGGTTGTCATTTGTGCAAATACGAAAACTACTTCGAAGCATAATAAAATAACATACCAAAACATAAAGGGGGAAAGAAAATTCAAGTGTTACTATAAAGAACAGAATCTAAACAAAATGATAAAAAACGCAAAAAAATACACACATATATACATATAACAAATAAATAAACCCATCATAATATTCACAAAAATGTGAAACCAATGTGGTTCATATCATTATATGAAAAAGTCCATAAATAAACAAATAAATAACTAAAGACTAAAAAACTCGACAACTCCAACATTCGCAAATCCCCAGCAACTGAACTACAACGCTGTGTTTGAATGTACGGGGATATACGCCAGACTATCTCCTCCCCCTCCCATTCCCTACCCACCCCCCCTTTTTTCTCTCTACAAATAACAAGAGGCAGGGAATGGTAGCGGTGAAGTCCAAGCATGCAATACTGCGGCATAAACACGAAAACGGCACAGTTTATTGATCTCCTAGGGGTAAGGGGGTGGGGGGGGTTAGGGGAGGGAGAAAGGAAGGGGGTGGATAACTATGGAAATATGGTAGTAGCGAAGACCGGTGGCCGATGCAAGGCAAGAGCTGCAATAAACCACCACTGCCCTATTGACCATATCTTTCTGGAATATAAAACCTCCTGTATTCCCCTTTACCTCCTCTTGCTTCTTCCTAATGAACACCATGTTCTTTGGAAGCTTGAATTCGAATGTCAATGACCCCTTTGGTGGGCTTGTTCCATACGAATAGGGTTCATCTTCTGAATAATAATAATAATAATAATAATAATAATAATAATAATAATAATAATAATAATAATAATAATAATAATAATGAACCAAACAAAAACTTCTTTCAGTTTTCTTCTGAAGATTGAAAAAGAACCAAAATCGAGAAGAAAGTATCAACTCATTGATGTCCGAATACCATGGGACACCAGAGTAGACGAGAAAGAAAGAGAAAAAAATTGATAAGTATCAAGACCTGAAAATAGAAATATAAGAAGGATATGGGATATGCCGGTGGAGATTGTACCCATAATCATAGGGACACTAGCTAGGCACGATCCCGAGATCCTTGAGAAGGAACCTGGAAAACCCAGAGGCTGAAGTAGCTCCAGGACCTATGCAGAAGAGTGTTATCCTAGAAACGGAGCACATAGTAAGAAAAGTGATGGACTCCAAAGGAGACAGGATGCAACCCGGAACCCTACACTATAAAAACCAACCAGTCGAAGAGGATGACTGTGATGATGATGATGATGATGATGATGATGATGATGATGATGATGATGATACGAGGCCGACTCTGTTACCGATCTTCAATGAGTTGTAGCAAAATATTATGTAAAAAGGACCTGAAATTTTACACATGCAAAATCAATCAAGCCTACCTGCAAATATAATATAATTCCTGATATACCAGGCACTTACAAAAAAAAAAAAAAAAAAAAAAAGTGTTCCCTAAAAACAACACACACATAATAAGTTGCCAAAATCAGATGAAACCACTGACCAACTTTATGTAAAAACGCTTTCGTATTAAAATACAGTATCCAAATTCTGCTTAAAAAGAAAGAAAAAAAAAGTCAGTAACCGACAACCCCATTTGAAAGGAATTCGGTCATGTTAAATTAAAATGCATTAAACGAAGCCCGCTTAAAACAAGCCAGTATTATCTGCGAGTGACGACCTCCATGTGAAAAAGCAGTGTTATAAAAACGAAAATGAAATGTAACTGGATTATCTGTAACTGACAGCACCTAACGGGAATATTACTCACAGTCAGTCATAGAATACTACATGGAATTATAACCAATCATGTTTTCACTCACACATTAAGCTATATATAAAGTTAATGATCCTTTGCCTTCGTATTATGCAAGTGAATAATAATAATAATAATAATAATAATAATAATGTGTTGGAGGCGACATGTTTCGACCATTTCCCAGAACATCATAAGGACGTTGCAAAGGAGGTCCTCTGCAACATCCCGATGATAACCAGGGAAATTGTCCAAACAAGTTGACTTCAAGACTAGAATGATGATAATAATAATACTAAAGTAGAAGTAGTAGTGATTCATTAAAATCTCATAATAGCATGAGTCACTAAAATGGTGAAGAAGTGAGTGGTGTAAGAGTAAATATATATTTAAAAAATGACTAAAAAACGAGAGCTTTTGAGAATATGCTCGATTCTCGGATTGAGGAGAATCGAGCACTCGTTTGTATATATATTTCCAATATGTATTTCATATTTATACTTTCATTAAAGGGGATTTCATCACAATTAATAATAATAATAATAATAATAATATTAAAATACTCATAGTAGCACGAGTCTTCAAATGGAGAAACAAATCCACAGTTATGTAAATGTACGTATATTTAAATTTCAAAACAGCAAGGACAGCTTTCGGGAATCTGTTCGGTTCCCCTTATCAGGAGATAGATAAGGGGAACCGAACAGATTCCCGAAAGCTATCCTTGCTGTTTTTTTTAAATTTAAATATATGTACATTTACATAACTGTGGATTTGTTTCTCCATTTGAAGACTCGTACTATGAGGATTTTTTAATGACAATCACAATAATAATAATATCACACTAAGAGACATCAATATATCAGGATATTTATAAAATCCTCCCTTTTCCCGACCCACCGATTCGTCCAGTGCCGTGTCAAGACTGTAGTATTAAGGCATTAGGAGAATGTGATCAATGGCAAGAACTCTCATCCTTTCATGGGAAACGTCACGGGAAACAAATATACTCAGTCCCAAACATTCATTTTCTCTGCAACCTGAGATGGCCCCCCTAGGCCCTAGAGGTATTATACAAAAGGTCGCATAACCACGGTATATGAATAATTTATAAAATGGACATTAATTTACTTAATTTAAAGTGTTATTAGGAACTAAGTAAATTTACTAAAACACTTACAAAAGAATGCGCAATTTAGTATCGTAATCCACGGTTAACGAATACTCAAGGCCGGAAAAACTTAGATCACGTAGGTCCTTGAACATAAGACTTATGGAACACCAAAAGTCGAGATTTCAATCAATCTGACATTTTCTGGACCACATAACCTTAGCCAAAGCTGTCTTGGATGTAGGTCTATAGAAATAAGATGGCATCACAAGAATTTTCCCTATTTTCATAAAAGTTATTGATTGCCAAGAAGCAAATGTCTAGACCGCAGACACTCTAAAGCCAAGTCTTTTCAGCAACACACTAGTCAGAAGTGACAGACTGGCGATTGGTCAGTAATTATTACAATCAATACTTCCACTAGCTTTAAGTTACAAGGAGTTACAAGGATTAGGATGTCTCATAGACTTGTTAGTCCATCCGAGGAGACATCGTGTGCTCACTTATCTGTAGGAGCAGGCTTTACTGTGCATTCACAGTGTCCTAATGATTTTGTCTAGCTTTCTTTTAAACTCTTCTACGCTGTTGCTGTTTACCACTTCTGGTGGCTGTTTATTCCACGTGTCACATATCTCGTATGTAAAGAAGTTCCCACAATGGGATGTGTTGTATCTCTTCAGTTCTAGTTACCATCCATTATTTCTTGTCTGGTTTTCGTTTAATGTAAATAGATTACTGTCTACTTTTTTAATGCCTTTCAGTATTTTAGAGGCGAA
>NC_087215.1:16914891-16992391 GCF_015104395.2 Macrobrachium nipponense | reverse complement strand
TTACCCAAAACTAGAGCCGATCTTTTAATCCTAAGATCTCTAAGTAAAACATCAATTTCAAACCCCGAGTGCGTTTGCTTATAAAAAAAGAAGGCTAAAAAAAACACACATATCCGATAAGCTCGGCCTATCCTCGAGTCAAAAGGGTTCTCCGGCCTAAAATAAGCGTGTTGCGAGCCGATTCCAAAGGGGGATTACTTAGCGCTCACCTCTGCACCGTAAACAAGATTTCCCCAAACCCAGACACACACACACAAACACACATATGTGCCTGCAACAAATAAATCTAAAAAAGGAAAAGATACTGGATGTATCTACAGAGAGAGAAAGAGAGAGAGAGTCAGTCTCTTGCGTGTCTACCGGAAGGCGTGGAACGTCCACTATTTCCGTTCTAACAAACCGATCCCCCCCACCCCCCTTCCCCCGACCCACCCAAAGCTTAATGATCTAACTACCTCAAAACCCATGCACCTTTACCGACCCGACCATCAAAATCATCCATGATGCACCTCTTCTACACTGCCATTCTCTGACTGATAACTCGCAATGTGAATGTACCTGATGTATGATTCAAATTCTAGGGAATACCCACCAATGGCCTTCAAGCACAAAGGAAAGCTCTCAAAGCTGAGTGTGTCCACGTTTATTCCAATATGAAAGAGACACCTAAGGCAAAAACCTATAAAGATAATTATTTTAATCATTTATACCAGAAAATTATACCAGAATATTTTATCCTGATAGAATTTACCACTTTCTTACTTTGCAAATTTGCCGATTTGGGACTTCATTCCTAATAAAAATGATCACAAACGGTTTACGATAAACTTGTTTCCATTGGACAAGAACATTAGGGTCATTGTACTTATGATTACCTTGAATAAAATGAACGCTTTAGAATCATTCACAGCATGAGGATTTAACAATATACTAGCAGCACACATGTAAATGGAAATACTATAAAAATGAAAATAACCTAGAAAACTAAAAAATATAACTCGATTTGAATCCAAAAACTGATCACAGACCGGCCCTTCTATGTATTTCTGACGACATACCAAATTTTATACACCACTAGGAATAAATGAAATAGAACTTACTATAAGGATGATGAACTTTTACGAGTATAAACAAATTAAAAACTACCAAATCATCCTTTAAAAAAAAAATCAGTCCAGCTAAAACGATTGTTAAGGACAATGAATGTAAGTTACAGAACGTTCCTATTCTTTTAGGTTCACTAAATCATCTACTCGCCTAAAAATTTCCGTGGCCCTTTAAAAAAAATCGTACGATATCTAGCTTCCAGGACTTCATTCATACCAAATATTGATTCATCTACGCAATACTTTCAGAGCAAAACACACTGCATCACTTCTACCACGGCCATTATCGACCACACCACAATCGACGAGGTTACTTCAAACATAAATTTCAAGAGACGATGTCTTTGAGTCAAAAGAAAATAGCTGAAAGTCTTTGCATCAAAAGAAAACTTTAAATATTTGCATGAACAGCTGCATCAAAAGATAATAATTAAAATATTTGCATGAAAATAGTTAAAGTATTCGCATCAAAAGAAAATAAAATTACTTGCATGACAAACTCTACAACTTATGCCCCAGAAATATATAAAAAGATATTGGTTACCACACACACACACACACACACACACACACACACACAGAGAGAGAGAGAGAGAGAGAGAGAGAGAGAGAGAGAGATGAGAGAGAGAGGACTAATACCAACATTTCCGAAAGCCCAACTTCCGCTACGCCAAAAAGATCACCCCCCCCCCCTCCCCCTCTTCTTCTTCTTTTTTTTAATCTTAGATAAATAAAACCTAATGAGGACCTCGGGAACGAACAGCAACCACGATCGTCTGCAATCAAGAGTCGCAAATCCGAACGACAAACATGACTTTAAAGAACATCTCCGGAATGAGACTCAGAGTCCCCTGGAAAGGTCTCTTGAAAGAAAACGGAGTGACGGAAGGGCACAAAATAAGGTGCGACAAAAACTTCAATCTAAAAATTTTCCTTATTTTTCAAGATGCTCACCCTACAGATCAATTGAGAGAGAGAGAGAGAGAGAGAGAGAGAGAGAGAGAGAGAGAGAGAGAGAGAGAGAGAGAGAGAGCTAGCATAATAGCCCACTGGGCCATAAAAACAAAGGGAGGTATCCAGGATGGACAATCCTAAATTTTGCAAGAACAAAAACCTAACACCATAGACAGCATAGCCAAGTCTCTCTCTCTCTCTCTCTCTCTCTCTCTCTCTCTCTCTCTCCGGACAAAGGACGAAATTAGGGACAGGGGAGGAAAAGGAGGAGGGAAAGAAGGAGAGTGAGATAGAGAGAGAGAGAGGGGATAAAAGGGGAAGAGCGGCGACAGCAAAGGAAGGAAGCAAAGCAAAGCAAAGCCAATGGGGAAGATCACGTTTCCGCGGACCCTGTATAGGAAATCAATGCCGAGGTTCCTGTAGCAGTGGCGGCGGCGGCGGCGGCGTTGGTGGTGATGGTGGAGGAGGAGGAGGAGGAACTGGTTGTAGTAATGGTGGTGGTGGTGGTGGTGGAGAAAGAGGAGGCGGCGGCAAGAGGCCAAAATGAAGCTCGTTGTAGTACACCTACTGTTCACGCCACGGATCTGTTGCACGATTCCCGAAGTGTGACCAGCATCCGAAGCGTAGCAACGGATGTCTCCTCGTTAGGCTACACCAGAGTCTCTCTATTTCTTTAAATTATGATTTACAACAGACCCTCTGTATTCTTATAAATTATGATTTACAACAGACCCCCTGTAATCTTTTAAATGATTTACAAACAGACCCACCTCCTGGTAAATTTTTTCTTTCAAATTGAATCGATTTTACTTTCAGCCCCAACCTTTCAATTTTTTCTAAAATTATGATTTACATCTGGCCATCTGTATTTTTCTAACTTATGATTTACAGCAGAACCTCTGTATGTTTTTAAATTTATGATTTACATCTGACCCTCTGTATTTTCTAAATATTTTACAACACACCCTCTGTATTTTTTTATAAATTGTGATTTACAACAGACCTTCTATTTCTCTAAATTATGAATTAAAACAGAGACCCTCTGTATTCCTCTAAATTATGATTCACAACAGACCCTTTGTATTTTTCTAAATAATTTACAACAGACCCACTGTATTTTTTAAAATAATGATTTACTAATAAATAAGCTACAAAATTACACTGCAAGTTCTCCTGTATCTAACATCATCTCATTCAGCTACAAAAATTTCCAGCACTGGAACCTAAGAAATTTTCTACAAAATCATCCGTCAGGACTAAAATCAGAATGCAATCCAAGGACTTGCGTTCTACAATGGAATCTAAATGACTCTACTAAAGTACGACCTCGGGTCCTTCAAAAATTTCCAAACAATGACTATCCGAACTACAAAAATTGGTCAAACCCTTCTGCATTTACAAACAGCGCTCATCTACGCTACAAAATTAAAAGAGCAACGCACTCTCAACTTTATTTTTTCCAGAAACTACAACTGATGCGGCATTTCAACCACTAGTTGTCTAAAAATATCTACCAGCTAAAAAAAAAAAAAAAGGGCATTTTTCGAGGATGATATACTCACTATCATTGCAAGCCCTCCTGGCTCAATATAGACTTCACGTTCTAAATAAAACATTTGCAACCCTGGGCCATTTTTTTTTTTTTTTCTTTTTTTTTTTTTTTTGGAACGTGTTTCATCGAGCTATACGGTAAAGTATGTCCTATTAAAGGCGTGGCCATTTACATCAAATGTCATTTCAACACTGCCTACCAGGGACGTAAAATAAGAAAAATGAATAAATAAAAAAATACTACACTCTTAAATCTGCCACCATCGATTTCATCACCAAGGTATTATTTAATAAACAGAATACAGAACTTCTCTCGCAGGCTTCATATCGAGGTCACTGCTATTCAACTCTCTCTCTCTCTCTCTCTCTCTTCAACTCTCTCTCTCATCATTTTTTTTATTCGTGTGCGCATGTGTCTATAAGCATATAAATAATATATATATATATATATTATATATATATATATATATATATATATTATATATATATATATACTATATATATATATTTTAATGAAAACAAGAATGCAAAAAACAAATGTGACGAATATCAGAATAATCAAGACACTTCAGCGCGTAATCTCCCACCCAGCATCAAAGCGAGGGAGGAAGAAATAGGGTTTATCATGAAACTCCATGAACGGACTGGCAGCGGGCCAATTTAGCTGGGGAACTCGGGAGAGAAATTCGACCTAAAGGAATTTCTGGAGAATTTTTAACTCTTTTCTAAAAGTAGAAACTCTAAATAAAACTGATCAGCAAGAAATAGAAAAAACTTCATAATAATAATATAATAATAATAATAATAATAATAATAATAATAATATATAAAAACAGTGTTAATAACAAAATATTAGCAATAAATGAAACATTTTTAATTTACCTATATATTCTAAGGATATTTTGTTAGCACTACTTTTGGAAAACTTTCATTCATTTGAATTGTAAAACTTTGCATACTAATAATAATAATAATAATAATAATAATAATAATAATAATCAATAATAACAATAATAATAATAAATTACATGTAAAAAAAATTTCATTTATACAACTGTGTGGATAAAAAAAAACTAGCAATAATTCGGAAAACTATCATTCGCTCGAACAGACGACACACAGCCTATCCACAAACTCAGGAACAATAATTATGCAGGAATACTTATTATAAATTACAAGGGACATTTACGCCAGGTCCTGAGGGAGTGTGGGATTCCTGCAACCGAGCATTTCACGACACAAGAATGAGTACACAAGGCAATGACCAGGGCGTTCTCAGGGCTGAAGGCATTTCCGGTCGACACGTGAGGAAGTCCTCCTTCGACTCCTCTGCTGGTTAAGGGTATATCAGGTACAATTCAAGGCGAGATGACTTTGGAAAGGAAGATTTTAAGTTAGATGCTCGTGCAAGATGCATACCGTCTCATTATTCCTCTCATCTACTTGAATTCTTCTTCCGAATAAAAATTCATCGTTTACCTTTATTTTATAATAAATATAAGCCATCAATTTAAGTGGAATAACTCTAAAAGCAGAAATCAACAAACCATCTTTTGCACGTCAGTAGATTTCTTGATATAATATATATATATATATATATATATATATATATATATATATATATATATATATATATATATATATATATATATCGCGTGTGTGTAAGGATTTCTTGCAATAGTTTCGAAAGGTGGTTTATATCATGCAGGCGGCAGTCAATGGTCTTAAGACACTTGTTCTTTCTTTGTCTGGTAAGTAAATATTGTCTAAAGGCCCCGATACACTGAACGATTGTCTGAACATCTGTCTGTACCGTTCGCAAAAACACAGTGTATGGGCTTGTTTGGATGCAAAAGTGGGCGAAGCTTCGTGTCTGAACGATCTCAGCGGGAATCTGTCACGACCAGGTTGCTGGCTTGCGACTTAAGCCTGTTATACACAGATCATTCAACGTATGGCTTGTCTGCCGATATAATGCTATTGCGCTATTCTCTTCTATAGAGATGATGCCCTGTCTTCTCGAGACAAAATCTTTAAGACTGAAATCGGTGCGGAGATCGTTCATAGTCTCAATAGTGTGTGTGTGGATCGGTAACGACAATCGTTCAGACAGTCCGTTCAGTGTAGGTGGGGGTGGGGGCCTTAAAACCACTGTCTACCGTCCACTGAATAAAAGACCAAAACTTATTATTCTTACAACTCAGGTCTTCCGTTCTTCACTTCCTGAAGCTTCTTTCTCTTTTCCAACCCTTGACACCTTCACGACGTTTTAAGGCGAATTTGCTACACTACAAGTGCACTAAATGTACCCTGGGCCGTAAACGGCACAATGTAAATACGACAGTAACCTGACCACATACTGACGGCTGTCCCAAAAAAAAGAAAAAAAAAAATTATCCAGGACAATTGGCCCATACAATCTGTCAAATCCCTAACCTCTAGAACGTAAACTATTAGCGAATTCATAATGACGTTTTCATCATTCACGCGTCTTCATATATTTCTTTAAAGAAAAAAATATTTAGGATAAAAGCCCATTGGGCGAAGTTTCCAAACGGAAACTACTATGAATACTACTGCTTATTTATTTATTTATTATTATTATTTTTTTTTTACAAATTTCACATCTGTACAATCCATGCATTGTAGCTTGGTAATCACAACATAAGGAATGCTTTTAAATTGTGTGTGTGTGTGTGTGTGTGTGTGTGTGTGTGTTGTGTGTTGTGTGGGTGTGTGTGTGTGTGTGTGTATATATATATATATATTATATATATATATATATATATATATCTATATATATTTATATCGTGTATACAAAATGTAAAGAGAAAAGGACTTAGGTTCCTCCTTAGAAAAGACATGAAAGAAATGTACCCAAACCCAGAGTAAGAGGTTTCGTTGCAACTGAGACAACCTAAGGTATCCTTGTACTCTCTAACATTTCTATATATGGGAGTTACAAGTGAAGGAAAAACAAGAGGAAATAAACTAACGCAATCTTCATCAATAACTACAAATTATAATAAGGTTATTTATTTGTACTTTACATTCCTGCTGTGTGTCTATCAAAGAATAATTCAGAAAACCATATCAAAACTGGGACTGACTTCATCAAGGGAATCACTTCAAAGTGATCTGGCTGTTCTACTAGTCATAAAATTACCTCTAAATCCGATTACTGAACTAAAATATTTATCCTATGACTTCTTAATACGACTAAACATACGTCAAATAATCATAAAACATGACGATGCACGCTTAAGATCAAATACACCTACTTCACCCGTAATATTATCTTGATTGTTAACTCTGGCAAATTATCAGACAGTAGCCTTCATTTAATTCCTCTTTTACCTTTGTCATAACAGTCTCCTATACCTCCATTTAAAAACCATCGTATTCCAATAAAACGTGGCTTAATTAATCTAACAATCTGTGAAACAAAAACGCTTTTCAAATTTAACAACTGGAAACCTAAAATTCTCATCTACACCAAACAATCCCGTGATAAATCTATTTAAACTTATCACTTTTGTCTATCAATTTTATTCCAGAGTCCAAAATAAGATGCGTTATTATTCGAATTATTTCCTGAATACAAACTTTCAGGTATGTACTAAAGCCCTCTCTCTCTCTCTCTCTCTCTCTCTCTCTCTCTCTCTCTCTCTCTCTCTCTCTCTCTCTCTCTCTCTCTCTCTCTCTTAAGGGCTTTGTTGAGAAAGTGTACCATAAGAAAAACTAATCCATCAATGTACCTACTGATTCTCTACCCACGCATTTCAGCAGAGTCGTTTCCGAATCAAAAAGCAAATCATACTCTAGTTAGAATTAAATCACTGCATTTAAAACGGGTGAGATCACTCTGCAAAGATAGATATATTCTTCTGAATGGTCTGATGAATTTCACTCTCGAGTTTCGAAAGAATTCGTCAATCGTCGTTCGCTAGAGAAGCTTTCAAGCGGTTCTAAGAGGATATTCGCATACAGCGCAATGAAATCGTATGCGACACCTGATTTCACGCGCCTTCTTTATTATCCTTTGATAATGACTCACTGGTTATTATCAATCACTCGCCATCCTTTCGTGGCCGTGAATTTTTCGGTTACGTCACAATATCTTTCTTCCCTTTCTTAAGTCTCAGTGATTTACTTATGAATAAATACTGATCGGTTCCCCTACAAAGTACAACTAATGGATAAAATTCCCAGAAATGAATATCAGAAGCCAAGACGACAATGATGAAAGACACAATCCAACCTTATTACATCCAACGAACGCATCAGCAGAGCAAACGGTTGTTTTTTTAAAAGGTACGGGTCATATTATGCCAGTACAAATACTACTGGTAATAATTTATCTCTCCCTATTTAGGAAATAATCCCTCGAGTGTCAATACACCATTCTCATTCCGCCTCAGATAACAAATGACAGCAATGAATTCAGAATACATAACTCCCACTGATGTACACCGTTGCCTACCGAAGGTCCATTATCTCTCTATAGAAGGAAAATGGGGAAACCATTCCTACTAAAGGTGTTTCCAGATTACATCATCTTTCTTAGCACAACACACACACACTCAAAGAGAGAGAGAGAGAGAGAGAGAGAGAGAGAGAGAGAGAGAGAGAGAGAGAGAGAGTGTTGTTACCACTTCAAGGCGTCACCGTTATATGGCTTCATCCAGATAAATCGCGTACTTATATAGGTTCAGCAGTATTTAAACCTCAAATCCAACCGTACAATATGTCAATAATGCCAACAACAAAAATCGCTAAACAATGTTTCTCTGTTTCTGAGAGAGAGAGAGAGAGAGAGAGAGAGAGAGAGAGAGAGAGAGAGAGAGAGAGAGAGAGGCGTAACCCGTAAATATTTAATATTATAAAGGGTACAGAATCCAAAGAATTAAAGGTGTTTGGCGAGTTCAGTGTGAGAGAGAGAGAGAGAGAGAGAGAGAGAGAGAGAGAGAGAGAGAGAGAGAGAGAGAGAGAGAGAGAGAAATTTATAAAAAGGAAAAATAACGCCAGCATTACTTTTCAGATTACAAACGATTCATGTCACACAATGACAAACAATACAATAGCACTATTACGCTGTGAATGAAGAGTAAAAAACAATGTACAAATTATTAAATGATATATAGAAGTTTCTGTTTATCAATCTTTCTACTAGCGTGTCGATTAATAAAAATGTCAGAATCTTATCAAACAATTACCCAACAATTTCACCGAGCTGAACATTTCAAGTGGAGGTTTCCCACTTTCGAAGTATTCCATTATTTTCTAAATACTTTATCTAACATTTTATTTTCGAAATACTTTCTCTAACATTTTCATTGACTTGTGACTTTAACGGTATCAAAGATATACCACAATATTACTAATAATAAAAGCAAGAGAACATTATTTATCACTACACTCCTTCTGAACCTGGTCCACGAGACCCGTTCTGATGTTCACACGGTGGAATGGGAAAAACGATTATTTCAAAATGCAAGGAATTAAATACTATGAAATGTAAAATCTAGGCCAAAGGCCACGTGCTGGGAACTATAAGGCCATTCAACACTGAAGGGAGAATTGGCGGTCAAGGTTTGAAAGGTGTAACAGGAGAAAAACCTCGTAGTTCCACTTAGAAACATTAGGAGAGGGTGGAAAGTAAGAGGAATGATGACTAGAAACAGAGGTACAGTAAAAAGGAATGAAAAGGGGTAGCAGCTAACGACCGAAAGGGAAATGCAAAGAACAATGAGCAAAGCCTACAATCCACCAGGTGAGGTGCACTCCGACACTATCCCCCGTAAAAATTCAAAGATCCATTAAGGAACAGTTACTTATCCTACCACTTCCTATCGCCCAAAATATTCCACACAGGAATGCCCCACTTCCGTTTTACTTCAACTTTTTTTTTTAATCCTATCTTTTATTTACAACAGGAAATAGCATTGAAGCGACATGCCTACTACACAACAGATAACCCTGGGTGTCAATCTAGTAATCTTATCACAAGGATATTAAAAAAGTGACGCTAAATATTCTCAGGAAATGGAGATTGCGTCTCTACGATGAAAAGACATCATCAGAATAGTGTAACTCACCAAAAATAATGATTACGAATGAAAATAAACCATAATTTGCTCAAAATCTTTGGCCCTAATTCGCTGGAGCGACCTAAAAAGACATTAATTTCTCAAAGTTACTTCTGATGAACTCAATTTCTCACGGTTAATTCTTGTAATGGTCAAAATCTTCGGCCTAACTCTTGAACAACAAAGTGTGTTATGGTTATTTCTCAAATAGCTCAATTTACAAGGCTAATTCTACAGAACTCGATTAATCAGATTCGAGAAAAAAAAAAAGAGAAAGTTTAATGATCTAGTTATATAAAGATTTTCCATGATTATAAACTAAAGAGCTCCATCTCGTACGTCAATTATACGAATATCATTTGCAGAAGCTTCAATTGTATGTAGAGCATTTCCAAGTGCTTTTATTTACCAGGATAATTATTAGCAAAATGATCAGTTTGCCTGACCTACTCGTCGAACATTAACGCTCCATCCTCAACGAACCCAATTTCTTAGATATATGCAGCAGTTTTTACTGGCAGATGCGAGGACCAGAACAAACTGATAAGGAATACTGATATACACTGCTCCAGTGGCATAAGGGTTCACGGACAAACCGAACGCGTCGTGTTATTTCTTATCAATGTTAAAGCTAAAAATCATAAAACGAGGTTAACTTGGACAGCCACACTATACTATATATATATATATATATATATATATATATATATATATATATATATACACTGACGTCTATCCCATTATATAATCGACCCTCATATATATATAATAAAACTATATTTTAAATAATATAATTATAACACTATTACAAATACTTATTCGACCCAAAACCGTCATTACGAAACAAGTTACACATACAGTGTTCCCCACATTACTTTGACAGGTAAACACGATGTAATGCACGACACATGAAATTCAGACCAGCGCCGGTGTCACACACCACTTGCGGTTGATGAACAGATGTGTGTGTGTGTGTGTGTGTGTGTGTGTGTGTGTGTGTGTGTGTGTGTGTGTGTGTGTGTGTTTACGGATGGATGGCCCTTACAAGGCCAGAGCCGCTCCCTTCATCCCGAAACGCCTCGCGCCAGGTGTTACTGTGACCGGCGATGACATTTCAAAATAAAGATTTATATACCTGGGTTAATTACCTTTCAAAACATACGTGTACATTACGTGCACGTCAGGAGTACAATGCGGGGTAGTCATACCGGGCATGACCCCGTCCTCGCTATGAAGGCCTGCTTCAATACAGCAACTCGAAAGAGAAAAGGACAGCGCGAAAGTTGAATGGTAATGAGTAACTAACGTCTGAACTGAGCGCCCTCACTCAGCTTATCGCCGTTCTCGGAAAAAGTGTCATTATCCTGCACACACACACAAACACCTGGCAGAACAGGGTCAATGTTCGCCGAACAAGACAAAGGCAAAGCTTCAAGGATAAGGAGAATAGTGAATAACAATTCTATAAATGTCCAGGTGTTGTTTTCAGTCTTTCTCTGTGCGCGATAGTGTGATGCGGTTCTCCATTTTTCCAACGCTGGGAATGATAGATCTTGAACCTTTCCGGAAGACTTCATTCCAACAGGAGAGCTTCCACAGTTATTGTGCCTGCGCCACATGTGTCAGAATATCAGTCTGGCATAACAGTGTCTATCAGCTTACATTTCATTACAGTATCTGAGTTTATCGAAACTTTCCCATCTGCAAAAGCACAATTCATTTTAAAGTGTCAACTGCAAATCCTAAGGAATCCGGCATTCATCAAAACTGAGATGTAACTGGAAACGAATTTTTAAAGAATGACTAGGATTTACCGTATATTCTTTTTAAATGTTATACTTCGTGTGAGCAGAGAGAGAGAGAGAGAGAGAGAGAGAGAGAGAGAGAGAGAGAGAGACTTTCTTCTGATTGACTCGGAAGATAAGGACATACCAGTGGACGAAGAAGGGCATCAAAGGATAGGGGTCCAATCCTCTCTGATGTTCCAAAAAAAATATACTAACTATATATATATATATATATATATATATATATATATTATATATATATATATATATATATATATATTACACACACACACACACATACGTAAACAATCCTTCCCCATACATTAGACATAAGAGACGCTAACCGATCGAGACACTATGCTGACACTTCCCTCTTTCTCTCCACCACCCTTTCACCTATGAAAACATACTCGAACCAGCAGTAATATGGCATAAGCCTAATGCCATACAAGGACAACGCCCTCGCCTGCTAGGAGGAGGAGGAGGAGAGGCTGGGAGGAGTGAAGGTGAGTTATGGGGGTGGAGGGTTAGTTACTCCCTGGGAAGGTGGGGCAGAGGGAAGGGGGGGGGATGCCTCCAGCTGAATGTGTTTGGTGATCAGGGGCCTGATGGTGTGTGTTTCTTAGAGAGGGTTTTTCTGTGCTGGCTGTCTGGAGGCATTGTGGTGTGACCGAGACTACGTCTCTTCACAGCATTTTTATTAAACGAAATAGTAAGCATAAGCACATTCAATGAGGAAGACTATACGGACATCACAAGGCAACAAGAAATGAAGCCAAATTCAAAGGTTAGAAACTGCCTGAGAAAGGACACCTACAGCTACATCCACATCAATTATAAGGGACAGAATACAGAATTTAGGCCAAGCGCTAGGACATATGAGGTCATTCAGAACTGAACCTGACATTGACAGTAAAAGGTTTGAAAGGTGTAACAGGAGGGAAAACCTCCCAGTTCACGTCATTCTACGAATTTCGACCACTTAAAAAAATATTTTTCTATGCACTAACTTGACCCCATCTCTATCTAAACGGAATATTTTCACAGACGATACCAAGAAGGTACCAAAATTCATGATCACTAGCGACAGATTCTTTGCTCAAACGGGAAAATACAGGCACAGCACACATTTTTGTGAATCATTCCACTCGGCTCTATTTAAGAGCAAACTTCGTCGCCACCAATTCCTTCGATGGGTTGATAAAGGAAAAAAATAATAAAATAAAAATAAAGAACCATCTTCACCAAGCAATAACAACGCCAAATATGAAGGACTTTTTGGACATATTTATTATCATTTTCTACTGATTATTTATCTAACAAGGGAAATCTTTTCAGGGAATTGGAGGTTTTGTAGAATTCACGCAAAATCCCCCTGGAGCCTAAAGGTAACCGAGGAAGCCACATCTAAAACCGTATGAAGATTAAGACAGACAACACTACATGCAATGAAAAATATAAATAACTAAAAAAACTCTTTCAAATACATTATGCCAAAGGAGAAAAAACGGGAAATAGGACGTTACTGAATATAGACAGGGTTAAACAAGGATAAGGATGATTAGCTCTCACGTTAAGCTGTATAGCAAACCTACAGCCTACACATAATGTGTGGTTTCCAAAACGTTTGACAATTCATTCATTCGACAAATAATAAAAACCCCATTTGCAGATAGGTTACAAAATAATACCAGATGTTCCTGACAATAATTAATGCATAATATATGTCCAGGGAAGGTATATAAGTCTCCAAGATCATACACAAAAAAAAAAAAACCCCCTATAAATATATATATATATATCATATATATATATATATATATATATATATTATATATCAATTCAAGCTACAAAGGTCCTTTAATATCTAAATTCACTTTACCTCCCAAATTGATATATTTTCATATATGTACCGAAGGGGAATAATTGAATATAATTTCGTCCCCCCATGGGATCGAACCACCGTCCAAGTGGACGGGGGACGAAAATCAGGACAGTCGGTGACGCTATCCAATCAGCTGATTGGATAGCGTCACCGACTGTCCTGATTTCGTCGTCCACTTGGACGGGTGGTTCGATCCCATGGGGGGACGAAATTATTATTCAATTAAAAAATTCCCCTTCGGTACATATATGAAATATATCATTTGGGAGGTAAAGTGAATTTAGATATTAAAGGACATTGTAGCTTGAATTGATATATAAATGATCACGGTTCGAGTGATAAGATTCATATATATATATATATATATATATATATATATATATATATATATATATATTAAATTGACGTTTGCATTATAGTATTAAATTAATTCTTCTACAGGTTGTGGCAAATCCCGAAACAAATACCTCTTACTGGCAAAAACAGTTCCATATTACTCCATACAGAAGGACAGCATGTCCAACGCTCTATAAAGTGCTTCTTCTTACAAAATGGATTCTCGCCGATTTATTTTGAACACAGAACTACAGCCCTCGTAAGGCCACGGGGAAAGCTTCGAGCACAGAAGAAACCAAGTCACCTGTTAATTCATCTGGTTTTCTAATAGCTATCTGTATTCCCCATTACCTTCTGTTCCGTCTTTAGAATGAACACAATTCTTTGGAAGCTTGAATTTCTAGTCAACGGCCCTTGCAGTGGGCTTGTTGCAAATGAATACGGTTCATCTTTTGAATCATAATAATAATAATTGAGAACCTCAACGCTGATAAATACAACGAACAAAGCAAGTCAACTAACAAGACACATATTCCGAAGGTGTTGTGCTTCTCCCTCCTCTCCTATTAACGACGTCCCCATTTCCTCCCTCCTATTGTCCTGTGACCAAAACGTCTGTTCGACTTACACTTCCACGATTCCTCCATTAGACGTTTCCCACAATACCTATCATCTTCGGTCATTTCCCACAATTCATCCCATCCTCTGTGGTCCGGTCCGAACTCTAAACTGTCATTTGTGCGTTTGGCCACTTATTTTCCTCGGAAATTCAGATCCTGCTGTCTAAACTGCGACGAATTCAGAGTGTATAGCGTTGCCACTGCGAATTCATAAGGTCAGATTTATGTAGACACTTATAAGGCGACCATCGTTACCACGGACACGCATTCACTGGTGATACAAATATTACTTTGTCCAGGGAGCTTCCTCAGAGCAGGAAGCCCCCAAGGAGGAGTCCTTTAAAAGGACGCGATCGAAGCTGAAAATAAAGAACACATATATAAAAAACACAACAAATTCTTGTGTTAGTCTTTCAGGTTAACGCGTACCCGTTTTGTTAACCTTCGACAAACCTGCCCCAAAAGATACACACAAACACATGCATACATACATATATACATACACACCCTACAGTGAGTCAAGTTCTACCTTTCGAATGCGCAGCTTATCTACTGTCAGTTCCTAGTGACCCTTCCACATATTTCAAAGCTCTTTCTCTAATTCTCATGTTACCCCTATTATACTTGCTACATACAAACACAATGTTATACATCGTCGTCACGTTATAAGCGTTACCTAATATGCACTTGCGCTTTCTATGTTTGTATATATACACTTTTCTTACTCGACTTAAATGCATAATAAAAATGAGTTAAAGAACGGGCCTTGATATGAATCAAAATACTTCTAATTAAATGAAGTCGCCAGCACTTTCCTACGGGCATTTATTAGAGCAAATGCAACTGAACAACTGCAACTTTCCTTGTTTAAAAATTGATAATAAACACTAACTTGCAATATAAAAAAAAATCAAACCCCATTTTCACTATTTTCTACAACCTAAAAAATATCGGTTCTTGCCAGATAGTAACAAAACACAACTCAAAACAATCAAACATTGCAATTTTATCTGTGATCTCCAGGAAGTGAAACCTTGGTACAGACCTAAAAACAAAACCTTTCCATTCTGTTTTCGAGCGAAAAATTCGACTCTGACAAATCTGTGAAACATACAGGACGAACAGATCTAATTCCTCTGGCAATCAAACGACTGACGTTAGGATAAGCAACTGCAATATTCCTCGAGATTTTGGAGGAAACTTGTACGACGTGACTCGAGCCAAATAACACCGATACCTACGGATTGTCCAATTAATACATATTTAACTTTCAATCAAGGCATTGATGAAAAAAAAAGAGAGGGGGCGGGGTGGGGTGGGGGGCTACACAGGAAACCGAGTCAATGAAAAAAAGGGGGTGGTTACAGAATTTGAGTCTATAGTATTTAATTCATAATTATTATGACTCTCAGTTTATAACAACTGGACTGTTGAACATCGCTTCCACCAAATTGGAGGTTTAGTTCAAAATATTTGGAACACTACAGCATAACGTGATTTGGTCTTAATGTGTGCGCATATATATATATATATATATATATATATATATATATATATATATATATATATCTATATAGAGAGAGAGAGAGAGAGAGAGAGAGAGAGAGAGAGAGAGAGAGAATGTCTCCATTTCCATCCTCATAACATCTCAATTTTTGGACGAACAGGTTTGCAACTCCATACTGCTTATCACGAGAGAGAGAGAGAGAGAGAGAGAGAGAGAGAGAGAGAGAGAGAGAGAGAGAGTCTCAACAGTATCACTTCCAGGCCGCAGCTGCAGCCACCACCTACCTGGAGGAGGATTCCCGGGTCACCTTCATCTTGAAACGGAGCGAGTTCCAAGTTCCGACCAAACTCTTCCAAAATTTCTCCACCTTGAAGAAGAGGAAGCCTCGGCCGCCCCGGCTTCACCTCTGTCCTCTATCCTTTCTCTCCTCCACCTCCACCTTCTTCTTCTATTTTTCTTTTATTTCCTTCCTCTTCCTCCACAACACTTTATAATCCTCCTGGGATATATTTCCTTTCCCCTTTTATCGAGGTCGAAAACTCTTTTGTCTTCAATTCCACTCGCTCGTGGTAGATGATGAGGATCTCATAATATGTACATACACATGAACGACTAGAGGAGCGATCAAACGCGCGACTTTTGTGAATAAATACGAGGAAATAAATAGGGAATAAATAACGGTTTTCCTAAGTCTACAAGAGTAATCACTATCCTCTCACACAGGATAATTATTCCTTCAACTGTCCTGCTCTTCAGTCTAGTTTCACTTTCGTCATCTCATTCCATCCTCTCTCTCACCTAGTTTCTTCTGGCATATGTTTCACTTCCAATTGATCGGCAGTCCCTTTAGTTCTAATCATAATTCATTCATTGGAATTAATCATCTCGGCCATTTCACCCGGATTCATCATTTCACAAAACGCACAACAACAACTTTCAAACAACAACGGTTAAAACGCCACAATGGAAAGAACCGCCATCAACGGTGTAAATCAACTCAACTGGCGGGCATTTCAACACCACAAACTCGCCTGTTTAAAAGCACTGGAAACAGAAAGATCTTGAGTAATGGTTACGCGAAAACAAAATAACAGAAAAAAAAAAGAATTGTGTCGATTTCCCGAACGTTTTTCAACGAGATTAGACAGGAATTAAAAAAATAACTTTCACGAAAATAAAATTAAATTTAAAAAGTCTTGTATCGATTGCCTGAACGTTTTTCAACAAGTTAGACAAGAATTTTTTTAAAAAATCAAGAAAATAAAATAAAAAGAACCTTCGGTTTCCTGGACGTTTTTCAACAAGACCAGACAGTAACAAAACAAAAATAGAAAGTCTTAAATACCGAATATAAGGTATATATCTTGTTTCTAACAGCAATCTTATACGATGAATACAATCAATGCAGTCTTATAGAGGAATCAACGAAACATGAATCATACTAACGAGTTGACGTTCTGACGGGACAAAATTCACAAACATTCGCCAATTCGACGTGACCTTTTGCACGGGGGTCAAGGAGATAAATGACAGACAGGTGCCTTCGTGGGCAAAAGGACGCAAAGCTGTAGTAGGCAAGGCGGGCATCAGCCAATAGGCAAGCAGGTGATTATACCATCTTCTGGGCATGAAACTATAAGAGGAGGCACTGCATTTCCCTCTGGAGTTCGATGTTTTTGGGGAGAATCTCCGGGTGGACAACGTCACTACGATTTCCTGCAGCAGACGAAGATGGCACGCAGTTTCGCCGATGAAAACTTTGCAATTTCTGTTTCCCCTTCGGCTGCTACTGCTTCGGGGTCTACTACAGCTTTTCCGCAGCTGGGCACTGGCTGCACGAAATGCACACAGAGGTGTCGCGTTCTTCGAACGGCAGCGCTAATGGTTCCTCAAACCACTCACTCCCCGGGGGGGCCCGTGACAAAAAGGTAAAAAGCTCCCTCCCTATCTTCGACGTCGTGGGTCCTTGGGATAGGTCAAGTGCGAAAAGACAGCAACACTATAGCAGATAAGAGCACTAGCCAGGGAGGGCCACAAATATGACGGACGAAAATAGACGATTGAAAAAAAAAAAAAAAAAAAAAAAAAAATTGCCACAAATGCTGAAGGATGAAAAAAAAAATGGTGACTATTTCACGGCCGCACTTACATACACACGCACGCCCTTCTTCACTTTCGAACACCCAGGGCTCTCTCTCCTCTCCTCTCTCTAACTCCCACGGCCGCGTTGCACGCCCTCACTGACTAGACTAAAGGCAAAACTGTCCGTCACTGGTGCTCTCTTTCTCTCCCCATTCGTTTGCTCGCTCGCTCGCTCGCTCGCACACTCCCTCTCCCTCTCTCTCTCTCTCTCTCTCTCGTTCGCTCGCACGGTGAAACGGGGTAGAGAGCGAGCGAGAGAGAGAGAGAGAGAGAGAGAGAGAGAGAGAGAAAGGCCTCAGAAGCTTCCGCTTACTTCCTGTAGAACGCATGTAAAGCGGTTACGTTAGATCTACTCCCTTTTTCTTGGACTAGGGCAAAGAGTTGCCAGCCCCGTCGGCTTCGATATAGAAGAAATAAAATAAAAAATAAAGCGGGGTATTAAAAAAAAAGGCATCCACTTGCTCTCCCGTCTAAAATACCACAACCGCCCTCTATCTAACCCCCCCCCCCCACCCACCCCCTTCCCTAAAACCCAACCCAACCTTCCTCTAGAAGGGCTATCTGGCATCCATCTCGCAAGCGGAATGAGATATGGGGAGGAGGGGTGGGGGGGGGCGAGAGGGGGGGAGGAGGAGGGATATGGATAAGGACAGTGCGGTGGGGCTGCAGGGAAACGAGCTATGAGAGGGGGGGGGGGGGGGGTGGGGTAGGTTGGAATAGATGGGGAGGGGGGTAATAGCAGACACATAGGGTGGCGGCGGTGAGACCAGACACACTCAGGAGAGAGAGAGAGAGAGAGAGAGAGAGAGAGAGACGGACGGGAGTTGGAGGAGGAAGGATACGAGAGAGAGAGAGAGAGAGAGAGAGAGAGAGAGAGAGAGAGGGTGAAGGTCACACAGACGTCGTCCTCAATGAAAATACCCTCCTCCCCTACGAGTAAAATATACCCTCCCTTTTACCTAACCACTACCTCCTCCTCCTCCTCTTTCCAAAGAACCCCTCCCCCCACCTATTCCCACAACCCCTCTCCCCGTCTACCCAAGGGGGGGCTCCATTCGTCTACATCGTGCCCAAAATCTCTATACCCTCTTTTTCCACGTTAAAATATTTCTCACCCATAAGAGAATGTTCGAGAGGGAGGCAAAAATAGATATCTTTCGACACAATTCGTACCCAAATAACCATACTCTACCTGTCCTCTGACCTCTTGAAATAAATAAAATAAATAAAAGTAATGAATGTACGAATGGCCGAGGAACACCATCACACCAACACCCCCAGAGCACCCTCATGAATTTCCGTCCTTATTTCTTCTTTTCCCGTGTTCCCCATTTTTCTTCCTTTTTTCTTTCGGGGATATGTGCCGCACCAACAAAATCAATAGGGGAGCACAGCAAGCTACCACACGAGGAGGAGGAGGAGGAGAGTCAAGGGGAGGTGGCGGTAGTTATGATGTTGGCTCTTCTACACACGCAACTGGAAAATCTACACACGCACGCACACGCAAAAGCTGTCGTGAATTTTCACGATCAGAGTGACCTTTTAATAATAATAAAAATAATAATAATAAGAAGAAGAAGAAGAACAAGACGAACAAGAAGAAGAGGGACATCCTGGTGTATCAATCAAATCATGTGGACAATTAGCGTTTCTCTTTTCATAACTCTGAGACCGACGGTTTACCTTAGCGCGAAATGTATATAACATCGATCACGCGCATGCGTACGAAATGGTGTTTAGAGGACAAAAGACTAATAAGGAAGGAGAGAGAGAGAGAGAGAGAGAGAGAGAGAGAGAGAGAGAGAGAGAGAGAGAGAGAGGGGGGGTGGAGGGGGGGGGGGAAGAGATAGAGAACTTGTACCCATCGTACCATAGAATTCAAGAATAGTTCCTAATATAGAGAAAAAGAAAAAAACTGTACAAGACGCCCTGTAGAAAAATATCCTTGGCACCACCACCAGTGAGCCTTGAGTACAAAAGCTACATCTACAGCAAACTTCTACATTTACTATTTTCCATGCGTCGATATTCACTTTGCTGCTGTTATACGTTTTCTCGACTTTCACGATGTCCCATTTTCCTTTTTCTCACTATTTCTTTTTTCCCAACTGTCGGGTTACGTAAGTTACATAACTGTCCTTGTAGTCATGTGCCCAGTTTGTATGTGCGTGCGTAGGTATTTTAAAAGAGTGCATAGTAACAGACAAGGAGACAAAAATTGCGAATATGTAATCTTCATTTCAATATAGACAACAATCCAAATCATAAGTCTTTAGTTTATGGAAACGTGAATGTTGGCATACTCTCATAATTCGGGTACTACACATGAAAACTGACTTGTTCAGTACTCACAATAGCATAATAATGACAACCGAGAGAAAATAAAGTAACATGATAAAAAAGTATGCTGACAGAATAATGACCAAGAAATTGGATGATAAAACGTGAAAAATGGCAATAAATAATGCACTATCATTTTAAAAAATAGATATTCTTCAAACTAGTCTAATAAATCCCACTTATTAAGTTTCTGACTGAAAATATGGGGGGAAATCTACGGGGAGAGAACCCCACTATTGGATGATTTCCTTTCAGCCAGATGCAACTCTCCAAAAAACACCTCACTGCTATTAATAACGGAAAGATAAAAATACTCCAAAGGGTATGGGACCAATTGGTAACGTAAGAAGAAGAAGAAGAAGAAGAAGAAGAAGAAGAAGAAGAAGAGTACTGCGATAAAACTCGACGATAAACGTGGATTAAAATATCCGATGTAAAATGTAATACTGAGTCTCCCGCAAGTCCATTTTGTAATTTGTACGAGCCCAATACTGAGAGAATACTACATAATATTTTCGAGATTACATTAAATTCTAAATATTTCTCATTGAAACGTTTTTGTTACTTGCACCAAAACTTGACTTCAGTACAAAAACGTTTAGATAAGTGCCTCGCATGCAAACTACAATGGCATTTATATGTCTGGTTCAATCGATCGGTCCTTCCGAATTCCCAGTAATCTCTAATACACCTGTCACAGGTATTCAGTTCGCTCTCACTGACTCGCATTAAAAAGAGGTTCCTTTGCCACCGCCCCTTCAGGAGACACCTCAATAACCACCTTCGGCCACAACGCCTCAATGATACTTTTCACTTGAAATTACTTGTGAGCGGGTTCGTCAATTCCACCGATACATTGATCGATTAGTAAACAAGTCTGTAATTCTTCAGACCTGCACCTGAAGAACGCACGCAAATTAACATTAATATATCATTATAATAAATAATACTGGGGAGTCCAAGACTCGCGAAAAAATTACTATTTTCATCAAGCAAAGAGAGAGAAAAGACTGATAAGTATCAGGACCAGAAAACAGAAATAAGAAGGATATGGGATATGGCAGTGGAAATTGTACCCATAATCATAGGGACACTAGGCACGATCCAAAGATCCCTGAAATGGAAACTGGAAAAACTAGATGCCGAAGTAACTCCACGACTCCTGCAGAAGAGTGTGCTCCTAGAAACAGCGCTCACAGTGAGAAAAGAGATGGGCCCCTAAGGAGGCAGGATGCAACCTGGAACCCCACACTACAAAAACCTCCCAGTCGAATAGGGTGACTGCGATAAGAAGAAAATAAGAATAATAATTAATAATCCTCATAGTAGCACGAGTCTTCAAATGGAGAAACAAATCCACAGTTATGTAAATGTACATATATTTAAAATTAAAACTTTAATGATAGGTTTCGGGAATCTGGGAACCGAACATTTACATAAGTGTGGATTTGTTTCTCCAATAATAATAATAATAATAATAATAATAATAATATAAATATCACTTAAAAATCTTTAAAACAAAAATATCCAATTACAATCAAAACGCAAAACCTAAGCACTCAAAAACATACACTGTTGCCATAACCAAACTTCAAATCTGTACGCGGAGGATCCCGGTAGTTTGCGGCCGATATTGACATATGTTATAGGGGGTATCTATTGCAAGTTCAGCGTTGATGTGCAACTGTGTATCTACAGCGTTTGTGGAAACATCAACAATTCTAACTTATTGACAATTCTGTTGCAGGGGGAGCAAAATCCAAGCACTCTATAACCACACTTCAAATGTTGTAGTTGCAAATGATAGGGTTTTATTCATAAAGATATTTTAAAAATTTTGGAGAGTATATTATTAATATAAACTTCATCCCAGTTGTTTTTCTTTTTAGAAATCTTGGAAAACAATAAATATAACTAAACATTGTAATGATTATTAACTCCTTACTGTGCCATTATTATCATCATCATTATTAAAATCCTTACTGTACACCTTTATTTTGATCATAATTTTGGAAAACAAACATTAATTTTATAAACAACTTATTGTACCATTATTATTATTAATACCACTAACAGAGAACTTACTATCATCATTATTATTATTATTACACCACTAACAGACAAGAGGATAAAGCCTTTTACAAAGGCGGTCTCATGAAGTCAGGTATTGAGAAGAACTTAGGACCGGCCCAAGCTTTTATTCACATTCCCAATATAAAATTAGGACTGGCGCCCAAGCTCTTATTCACATTCCTCTTGGAAATGTTTCCCTGGTTGGTCAAATCAGGAAAATGTCCTCGCTCGTTGCAGACAAACGGTGGGACCATAGGCATTTGGGCCTCCTCCTGACTTCCTATACTACAAAACCGGAAGATCAAATATCCGGCATCCGGTAGGACATGTGATTCCGGTAATTAATTTTTTTTTAAAGAAACGTGGAGGTAAAATAGTCGATTGGACATCTGATATAAAATCAAACTTAGGGAAAGCTTATGTAACTTTCAGGAAAACGCAAAAACTTTAGCGGATAAAAAAAAAAAAAAAAAAAAAAAAAAAAATGTCGTACAGTAAGCCAGTATAGAAGACTGCCAAATTCTTATTGTGTAATTCAGCATTATTATTATTATTATTATTATCATTATTATTATTGTTGTTGTTGTTGTTGTTTGCTAAAAGTAAACCCTCTTTTCAACGCGTTTTTTTTTTTAAATATTACTGCTGCATCAGCTGCATTATTATTATTATAGAGGTTCTTCTCTATTAATGCAGCTGATGCAGACATTTTTTTTTTTAAATAACACGTATTATTATTATTATTCTTACTTCTATACTACTGGCAGAATGATAATAATTTCAAGCAGTGGCGTTCACATGCGCGTCTAGGTTTCAACACTCAAATAATAATATAACTAATAATAATAAAGGAACAGCACTAATCCCCTGCAAATCAACTGGGTGACACCACCCGCCCTAAAAACCTCGCAGGGCGTCACTTACAAATTTAGACCCGCATACCTATGCACGTGCGTGTTTTTCCTTCTGTAACCACGTACACGGAAAAATGCAGGCCCAGAAGTGTCAGAAACCAGCTGACAGCACCCCAACCCCCCCTCCCCAGCTTCTCCTTTACCTTGAACACACCCCCTTCCCTCCCAACCCTTCTCCGCCCTCGAAAACTGTCTCTTAAAGCCTCCCACCCCCTTGCAGTTTGCACCCAATAGCCTCTCTCTCTCTCTCTCTCTCTCTCTCTCTCTCTCCTCTCTCTCTCTCTCTCTCTCTCTCTCTCTCTCTCTCTCTCTCTCTCCTGTTGGCACCGCGCCATAATCGGCTGCTCGTTGCTAACCTTGGGGCCGAGTGGAAATAAAAATGAAAAAGAAAAAAAAAATCCGAGTACCTTTTCGTGATGGTCTGAAGGGAAGGGAAATGGCAGTAACTCAATGATATTTAATAGGGCGAATACAAGAAAACTCCGAAGGGCGTGCGTGGGTCAGTTCTTCTAAACAACGGCACCGAAGTAAGAAGTAGCGCCACGACATTTCGCCCAGATGGTAATGAGTAATAATAAAAATAGGCACTGTTAAATATATAATATATATTTACTAGAAAGGACCTCATTAAAACTAGACGGCATCAAGCGGAGTTATTTAACAGGTAGATACCATCAAGTTTTAATGACGTCCTTTCAGTAATTATACCATTCCACATTACAATTGTGTATGTGATAAGTTAACCTTTGTATACATACATACACATACACACACGCTTTATATATATATAATATATATATATGTGTGTGTGTGTGTGTGTGTACGTATGTGTGACATGAAGAAAAAAAAAAAAAAGCCTTAAGGTGCTAGAGTATCATGCCAAGACATGCAGGGCAGATAAAAAAAAAAAAAAAAAAAAAAAAATAACAGGGAAGGAAGAGTATATATATGCAAGACGACGTTATTCCATTCAATGGGTAAATGATTTTTGCTATCCTTTCACCAACAGGTAAAACAATTTAAACTACAAACTTCGATCTACGAATATGCAAATTATTTTATACTAATTCCGACATAAATTAATGCAATTTTTGCCGTTGCTTCCCACCAACAACCACCAGATATAAATTGACGTATATGATTCCAATCAGGGAAACAATATTACTCATGGATTTTTTTCGATTAAAAGCATAACTAAAGTTTCTGCTGCTTTGACCGAGAAGTAAATAACTCGGCTATCTGTTTCAATCAAGAGGGTAAACAGTCAGTCGTCTGTTTAGCTTTCAATTTAAACGTACGTATAAAACTCTTTAGCGTTTATTTTTATTACCAAAAAATATATAATGATAATAATAATAATAATAATAATAATAATAATAATAATAATAATAATAATAATAATGACAAGAAAAGAGAATTGCCATTCAGGAATTTGTTCTTGAAGAAACTATGAATGAAGTTCAGCTGAAAGCATGGGCTTTCCTTATCAGCCACGACTAACATTAAGTAAGCAGTAAATTACTCGGCCACATGCATCCTTTCATTTGAGAGAGAGAGAGAGAGAGAGAGAGAGAGAGAGAGAGAGAGAGAGAGAGAGAGAGAGAGAGAGAGAGAGAGAGAGAGAGTGGGTTGGTTCACGCATAACCATTAAGCTCTAACAACTTCAGTACATAAAATAATTTCATTCGTTTGCGCTATGCTGGTTTTAAGGAATAACGTACTCTTTGTAAGGACTTGTATATAAGTTCCTTGAAATCCATTAGATCGCCTTTAAACTAGTTATTCTGGTTATTTATTTATTTTTATTTATTTATTTACTAGCGTATGACTAACCAGTCACATGCCATACTGGTTACACGAAATAGATATTGTCACTAAACTTAGGTTACAGTAGCCATACGAATTAATTTATTTCATTAATTCTAACTCGAAGTCCTCTAGAAACAACTGATATTTGAAGTGACATGCATTACGCCGGTTCCGGAAAACACTGCACCGTAACTCTAGTTAAACTGGTTGCCTAAGAATAAATTCGTCACAAGCACGCACTGTAACTGGTTTAGCATTTACAATGCCCAGTTTTCTTAGAAGCTGTAGCAATTTCATTAGCAAGACACACAACTACACGGCTCTGCAAGTTCCCAGAAAACGGCAAGTGCTTTTATGGTAATATCTAGCTCTCTCTCGTGTGCGTAAAAATGGTGTTTCATGCTGGATATTGCTGGATAGCCTTTTGGTCAAAAAAAAAAAAAAAAAAAAAAAAAGTAAAACCGCTGTGGTGTGCTTATGTATGTATGTATTTTGTGTATGTGTATGGTTACACACACACATGTATATATATGAATTTTTACCACATCACCATGATTCATATATATGCACGAAGCTACAAATGTCCTTTAATATCCAATTCGCTCTACCTCGCAATTAATAAATATATGTTAACCAAAGGGAATTTTTTGCTTGATAATAATTTCGTCTTCTCGTGGATTCGAACCAGCGTACAGAGAAGGAATCAGGACTTCAGCATGATATTAAAAATGTATATGCTCCGTGTTGTTTTCATGGTAGTGTTTTTCTGGAAGAATTGGACTGTTTACCGCGGGTATCCTTCAGTGTGGCTAGCCTATATCTCCTCCTCCTCTTGATGAAAATCGCCCTTATGGCTAAATTTGGTGTGTCAGTTTATATTAAGCCTCTTTTTATATGGGGTTTTCTTTGTAAAACCAGTATGCCTCAGTAAAGGGGTCCGAATGGACGAAATATCGGCCAACTCGTTTTTTCATGCTTCGTGGCAAAAAAAACCTTTAATTTATACATACATCACTATACTTCGTGATCAGTTATTCTATATATATATATATATATAATATATATATATATTATATATATATATATATATAGACAACGCTAGCGATACACGTTTACTAAGGTGTGAATGAAGTAACACTTCTTGAGATGGAATTAATAAATAATTAAGTAAATCAGGTTAGGATGGTATCATTGCATAAGTGATTTTAGCTGAAACTTCGGAAGTGATTTTAGGCTGGAAATCGATATGAAACTTTATGTTCTGCATAATACTGAATGTGGACACAAAACCCTGATGACTGGGTTTACTTGTTTTTGTTTGTATGGTGTTTTTGCGTTGCAAATGGAACCAGTGGTTATTCAGCGACGGGACAAATGGCTTTACGTACTTCCGAAACCACGTCGAGAGTGAACTTCTATCACCAGAAATACACATCTCTCACCCCTCAGTTGAATGTCCGATAATCGAAGGCGCAGCCACCGAGGTGGCAGGCCAAGAACATACCGATCACGCCACTGAGGCGCTCTGATGACTGAGTATTGCAAGTCGAAGCAAAGGTGCCCTATAGAAAACACAAGCACAGATATAAATATATATATATATATATATTATATAATATATCATATATATATATATATATATACACACACACACACACACACCACACATATATATATATGCACATACAATATACGATATTTCCAAGACAAACACGCCCACCGTCATTTGGGCGCTCTACCCACCAGTGCTTACCATCACGACTGTCACTTTCCCTATTCATACCAAATACCAAGGGTGAAGGACAAGCACATTCATTAGCTGCAGAACAAACACAAGCTTTCCCACATAACCAGTCAACGGAGAAAAACAACACCGCTAACAAGATAGGTAATGGGGACTAAACAAATACCCAAAGAAAAAAAAAACAAGAAAAAAGATAGCATTTGCCTGAATAAAACGATTCCCTTTGGTTCACTGCGCCATGGAAACTATCAGTCCCTAAAAAATAAAAAATAAAAACTCTTTAAAATGAAAATGAACAAATATACCACTACAATACCAAGCTGTCTCCTTCATTCATACGGGACTATACATTTGTTGTAGTCATACATGATTATACGGAAAAGTACTTATGGAATGAAAATCACTTAAAAAAGAAAGGCCCCAATACATATCTATATCGTTAGCTAACATCCCCATAAAATAAGAGAGAGAGAGAGAGAGAGAGAGAGAGAGAGAGAGAGAGAGAGAGAATGCACCTCTTATAGTCCAGCACTCACACTTATCAAATTCACAAGCGCTGGGAGAAAGCACCATCTTATTACCTGAAAAAAAGGGGGTTCAGATAATAGAGGTGTTGATAAAACACAATGAATGAAATTAACCGACATAGGCATTCAGCAACACTTGCCGCCACATAACCAGTCGGCTAAAAAACTTCTGGAGACACACGCACGACTGGGGAAATGCATCCATAAAACAAGTTATTCAAGCTTTTTTTTTCATACACACACGCACACGCACACACAATAGATATATATATATATATATTATATATATTATATATATATATCTATATTATAGTATATATATATATAGTTAGTTTTGTTAATCAAGACAGAAGAAGTATACCCGGTTTCAGCAAGCAATATTTCAAAGAATGAAATTCCGGCGTGTAAAGGTTATATGAATTACAACAGAAACTACATTCAAATCACTAAGAAAAGTGAGTTTTCCGTACATACCAAATCAAGTCCAGCTAGTTTCCTAACAGCAGAAACTTTTAACCAAAGAACAAAATCTTTTCAGATAAATGATATTACTCAGAATCAAGTTAACCTAAAGTGAATGACATAAACAAGAACAACACGACGGTGCCTTCATCTAGCCAACCCAACAAAGGAAACCGAAAAAGAGGACCTGCAGGGTGAATAGTCCAAATCCAAAGGTCATTACAACCGATCAGTGCTCGAATCTTACATATTTCATCAAAATACCGCGGGATGAACCTGCCCGGACCACACGGTGTGTAACATCACCTCCAAATTTCTCTGAAATCTTCCCCACCACCACCCAACAAAATAAATAAATAATTAAAAAAAAAACACACACACACACAAAACCTAACAGAGCTGAAACAATCTGAAATCTTGCACACACACACACACCACCACACAACCACACACGCACACACAAAAATACAAACGCACACAC
Organism: Macrobrachium nipponense; assembly: GCF_015104395.2. Lineage (NCBI taxonomy): Eukaryota > Metazoa > Arthropoda > Malacostraca > Decapoda > Palaemonidae > Macrobrachium > Macrobrachium nipponense. Next base: position 16,964,064 of record NC_087215.1, on the reverse strand, counting down.
GCAACACACAAAATCAAAACGCACACACAAACCGACACTTGACATCCAAATCTTGCCTGAGAAAAAAAAAAACCACAATTGACTCTTAAAAACACACCACAAAACCTACAAAGAAAAAAAAAAAAAAAACACACACACACACACAACTACAAAAATCTGCCTTCGTAAACCCCTATAACTTGACATCTGAAATCTTGCCTTAAAAAAAAAAAAAAAAAAAAAAACTACAACTGGCATTTGAAATCCTTGACTTCACGCACAACAAAACAAACTCATAACTTCCCAGACACTAGTCGTTAAAAGCTTTGCGTAGAAATTGAAATGGAACATAGGATATAGGCCACAGCCCAAGGCCCTGAGACCTACGAGGCCATTCGATGCTGAAAACAGGAAATTGGACAGTCCATACGGTTTGACATGTGTAACAGGAGCGCAGTAGCACTATGAATCAATTGGAGAACGGTGGAAAGGAAGGTGGAAGAAAGAGAATATGAACGGAGGTACAGAAAAAAAAGGAATGAAAGGGGTTCAACTTATTCTTGTTTTTTTTTTTTCAATCTGTTTCATGCCGCCTTGGTGTTTTTTGTATGGTAAACACTGCGTCCCGGGCTTTAGATAGTTTACGCTATGTGTAAGTTTTAGGTAAAATAAAAGGAATCTGGGTGTACTTTTGCAACTGAAAAAATGTTTTAATAATTTACTGTATGCGAATTACCCGGTAATATTTCGAAACAGGATTTATTATTAATCGTTGAATGTAAGCTGAATGTAACTATCTAAAGTCCGGACGCAGTTTTACCATACAAAAACCACCATAGGCGGATGGACAGATGAAAAAAAAACAAGAGTATAGTGGGCCGATGGGTCGATGCAAAGAACTTTGTCATGTCTATAGTGCACCGCATGAGGTGTACTGGACGTCACTAACCCATACGGAGAAGCGAGGGAGTTCCTATTCTTGTTAATAATAATAATAATAAATATGTACGAGAATTTCTAAGTAACACAGTAATTTTGGGGTTTCGTCACAGAAAAAAAAGAAGAAAAAATAAATACACAAACCGAATACCTAGAACGAAGAGATCACGAATCGCATCCATTCAAACTGAGACATGATTTCTCAACAGGAGATTCAAAAATGAATGATCCAAAAATGAATTTATGTCTACCCTGAATAAAACTGCGAAACACGACTTCTCAAACCGGAGACTTAACTATACATTGATAATTCTGACCAAAATATCACAGCATACATACATACATATATATATATATATATATATATATATATTATATATATATAATATATATATATATATATATGATATATATATATATATATATATTTATAACCAGGAATCTCCACCTTCTTGCAATATACGAATGAGCAGCACCCAGGAGAACCGCATAAAAATCCGGTCCTATATAGCTTAGTAATCCGACCATGAAGCAACTATTACAGCATTTCTAGATTGTGGAATTTCCTACCTCCCTCATTATTTCCTGAATTGGTTAACTAGCATCTGGTTCTTTCTTTGCAATAAATGATCAAGATTTCTATTATACCGTTTCCCATAATAAGGAAGAAGAAAAATAATAAACACACCAACCATTAGTTTCTGGGCCACATCCAGCGGCCATCAACACAAACAAATAATTAACAATGAAATAATCATCAGGAGTTTGCGAAAAGCAACACGAAAAGAATACAATTACGACAGTAATAAATAAATAAATAAATAAATAAATAAATAAATAAATAAAACTTACAAATTATTTTCTACCAATGACAGGTACAGATTGATGGAGATTAGGATCTTAAGAGACAATTCTTTAAGTAAAAAAACAAATAAAAACTAAAAAAATAAAAAATACCAGTACTCACCCTCCAGCCCCTAGTTCTACGTCTTCCAGGCTGAAGAAGAATAAATAAAATTCTTAAAACAAAAATAAAAAATACATCATGTAATTCAAACGTTAAAAATAAGTCTTAAAACATAAATTTCAAAATTACAATCCAAAATAAACATCGATTGAATCGCTTGAAATATTACTAATCTGTTAACAAAATACTTGAAATTTAAAATAAACAAACTGTGTCCACAAAAATAAAAATATCAAGAAAAACGAAATATACTTAATACTGAAAAAGAAAAATATAAATATGTCACATTCAAATGAGGCCGCCTTTTTCCCTTCTCCCCTTCAAGTCATTCCTTCTGGTCCAACTACAATTATTCAGTTCGGCTTCAACTCCTCTCCAACCGCAATATTCAATGCCAACTTCACCTCCTCGTCCAACCAAATATATTCAATCACAAACTTCAACTTTTTGTCCAGCTGTAACTTTAAATGCCACTTCAACTTTTTGTTGTCAAACCTTAAATGTTAAAGGACTCTTCAACATCTTAACTATAGCATTCAATGCCAACTTCAGCTTTTGGACCAATGGCGGATATTCATAGAGCTTCAACCCTAGCAGCAGAAGTTCAGAAGCACTAATATTTATGATCCCTCTACGCTCGATTCTGTTGTTTAAAAGGATTTTGCTCCTTGAAACTCATTCAAAGCCGACCAAGACCGTCAATTTCCTCTTCGTTATGAAGAGAATGGAAGGGACTAGACAATGTAGGCTTTAAAAAAAAATCTATGAGGCCATTCAGCGCTGACAGTTAAAATTTCTTTTTGAAATCTCAATTGTTATAGAGGGTGGAAAGTAAGATGGAAGAAAGAATATGAACAGAGGTACAGTAAAAAAAAAAATGAATGTGAGGGGGGGTTGCACAGCCAGGGACCGAAGGGACGCTGCAAAGAGCCTTCAGTAAGGCCTACCGTGCACCGCCTCTTCGTTCGGTAACAATGCATGCCGGTTCTACTATAACTTCCCGACTACAACTGGAGGAGACAGCAGGAGCAGGACGGCGACAGAGGAGCCAGTTGCCCGAGGGAAACAGCATTTAAGAGCGAAGGGGAAAATTGAAGCTTTCCTCCTCCTCCTCCTCCACTCCACAGACCTGTCAACATCCGACGGCTCTGTAACCTTCACGAGCGTGAGGCAAGGGCAGACGCCACAGACTTCAGATAATATAACATCTGCTTTATAATAAAGTATAAGAGAGAAATGAAAACGAAGAGACCAGCGAAAGTCTTCAATACACTAATACCGAAGGCTTGATGTTTAGGCTACAGAACATCCATGATCCAACCACGAGCACGACATGGAAAGGGGGAGAGAAACAGAGACACTGTAAGACGAATCCACAGCTCCTGCGAAAACAAGGAGAGAGAGAGAGAGAGAGAGAGAGAGAAGAGAGAGAGAGAGAGAGAGGTGCTTGAGGAAAGCTGGGGGAGGCAGGGATGGGGAGAGAGAGAGAGAGAATCACAGCGCCAGGTAATCCCAAGGTCGTCTTTCTCGCATCACATAGCAGGATGAGGGCGGGCACAGAACACATGGGAAGTTTTGAGAGAGAGAGAGAGAGAGAGAGGTTTTCCCGACAGAAAGAGAAAATGATACAACGAGATATATATATATATATATATTATATATATATATATATATATATATATATATATCTATATATATATATTAATGGTTTCAGAGAGAGAGTGAGGAGAGAGAGTGAGAGAGAGCGAGAGAGAGAGAGGTTTTCCAACGAGAAAGAGGAAACGATACAAGATCAAAATATATATATATATATATAATATATATATATCATATATATAATATATATATATATATATATATATATATATATAAAATAGGGTTTCATACATACACACACACGGAGGAGAGAGAGAGAGAGAGAGATCGAGAGAGGGAGAGAGAGAGAGAGAGAGAGAGAGAGAGAGTCAAACAGCGGTTTCAGGACAAACATCCAGGGAATTCCCAAACGGTAGAGGGAGTAATGGAATCCCCAAAGGCCAGAGAATAACACTCGCCAAGTCTCTCTCTCTCTCTCTCTCTCTCTCTCTCTCTCTCTCTCGTCCATCCTCCCCACAGCTAGGACCACAAGTGCGTTCACTAAAAATCCGGTTGCTACAAGCACAGATTTGTTTTTATTTGTCTCCCTCTCTTAAGGACGAAGGGTACCTTTTGTCAAGGCAAAATGTTGAACAATAAACAAATAAATAAATAAATAAATAAAGGTTGGACGTTTTCCAACCAACTAAAAATTAATGGTACCCACGAAACACTTCTTTACGAAAGAATATCTCAAGTTTTCCTACATAAAAATGAACTATATTTTTAATTGATTATTAAAACAACAGTGCCTCTTTGTAGCCAACCTCAACCATGTCCAATCAATGAGATTAACAATATTCACTTCATGGCCAACCTGGGCTCTTGTGTCCATTTTCAACAGGCGTATCCCACCAAGATAAATTACAAATGTAGAATTTTCACCTCAGAGACATATATACCTCAATAACGATTCGTAAGCCCACAGAGAGAGAGAGAGAGAGAGAGAGAGAGAGAGAGAGAGAGAGAGAGAGAGAGAGAGAGAGAGAGAGAGAGAGAAACTCCATAGGTTGGTAACAGACAGGATAACAAACGTGCTCTACTAATCAACAAAGAGGAAAAATAAATCAAGGTCAATTCACTTTCTCCAGGGCGCATAAACAAATAGCGACTTTTACTTTGGGATTCGATGCTGAGGCCTCCTCTAGCAATGCCACTGTTCCCTATATAACAGTTAGCCCACTAATAATAATAATAATAATAATAATAATAATAATAATAATAATAAGTAATAATATATATATATATATATATATATGTATGTATGTATAGGTATATATATATATATATATACATATATATATATGTATGTGTGTATATAACTGAATCACGAAAGTTAGGAACGTGATAAATCCATAAATAAAGTTATATGCTACGTTGTTTATTTTCCCTTCGTGGCTATATATATATATATATATATATATTATATATATATATATATATATATATATATATATATATATATATATATATGACATACCACCGGTGTTTTCACAAATAAAATATTCCCCTTACAACCTATTTTCACGACAAAACATTACACCTTCAATTGCCATCTTATTTGTACGCACAGCTGCCAATGCTCGTTTAACTTTTTAATCAACGATTTATCTTAATATCATTACACGATCCGACATGTCCATTAATAATCGCGACAAAATCCGTTCTGCTAAGTAATTCTACAACCAAGAGACACGAGAAAGCTTCTGTCTGTCGTATTACAAATAAACACAAGCATTTAAAATCATAACTACGAAAATTCAGTATATATTTCAGTATTATAAAGTATGAAAAAAATTTAAAATCATAACTTTGAAAATTCAGTATAAAGAATTACAATTTCCTTTCTCAAGAAATAGCACAAAGTATGAACAAAAAAATTAAATCATAAGTTCGAAAATTCAGTATTTCAGCATTACAATTTCCTTTCCTTAGAAATACCACAAAGTATGAACAAAAACAAACAAAAAAATAAAATCAGAACTTCGAAAATTCAGTATTTCTGCATTACAATTTCCTCTCTAAAGAAATACCACAAAGTATGAACAAAAACAAAAAAATTAAAATCAGAACTTCGAAAATTCAGTATTTCAGCATTACAATTTCCTTTCTAAAGAAACAGCACAAAGTATGAACAAAACAAAACAAAGGGGGGGGGGGGGATAACTTCAAAAAATTACATAATCGTATATTCCAGATGCGAACAACTACAGAGACAGCTGACAACCATTGCAAATATTTGGCTGACCGCGGTATTACTTAAGCTGAAAGAATGGCTCTTCCGAGACTAACACACACACACACACTTCCAATCGAATGATAATGCAAAACTCTTGCCAAAGTCTATTCTACACTGCTCGCAATTTTACAGCAGTGTCTCTGAGCCAGTAAGCGAGGAACCTGAGAGCATACTTACACCAATGCAAAGATCAAGTTATCACCCACAAACATGTGCTACAAGTCTTCAAGGGACAAGGAAATGACGAGTCATAAAAAGCCGCTGGGCGATGAAATAATTTTGCACCGTCGTCGATAACTTGTCTCTGTATCCCTTACCAAACCTCTCTCTCTCTCTCTCTCTCTCTCTCTCTCTCTCTCTCTCTCTCTCTCTCTCTCTCCTATATAATATCTTGACAGAAGACGAGTGTACACACAATCACAATCATGCCATATATATATATTATATATATATATATATATATATATATATATATATATATATCTATATATATGTCACCGCATATTCTTAGCAAATCGCAGGGGAAGCACCTCATAAACTACTTTCAGGAGAGCACTTCCTAAAAACTTGAGGGTTTAAATACCGCCACAAATAAAAAAAACTGATATGCACAACGTTATGAATGGCGAATTCATCTGTTATATTACAAGAACCACGGCCCACGTAGCTGTGTGCATGATAGAGAGAGAGAGAGAGAGAGAGAGAGAGAGAGAGAGAGAGAGAGAGAGAGAGAGACGTTAACTAAAGAACATATAAACCTATCAACCTCGTTTGGTACACTCTGGACCAGGCTCTGGTTGGCCTTCAACCTTGGGGACGAAGCTGTAGCAGCCCAGACCAGGGTGCTGGAAGCATAAGGATATAAGGAGAGTAGGAGCAGGAGCAGAGTAGGGATACGATGCATAAGGAGGTATCGAAGACAGCGGGAGGCGTAAACGCTCGACAGCAGAGAGAGAGAGAGAGAGAGAGAGAGGATTAGGACCAGGAATGCTGGTCCAAGACACACGGGCACAGCGGACGTAACAGGCGGGAAATAAAGACCTTATGGACCCTTGGAGTAAGGGCCGTATACAGACTATAGGAGGTGCACTAGGCGAGAGAGAGAGAGAGAGAGAGAGAGAGAGAGAGAGAGAGAGAGAGAGAGAGAGAGAGCCCGGGGGGGGGGGAAGGGGGGGGTTTAAGTACCGACCGCGACAGGAATCCCATACTTTTGAGAGTTCAAGAGGACGTCGTTTGTTTATCAGGGGGTACATGCAGAATTCAGAGTTGATAAGTCGTCCACTAACTAAAAACCCCACATCTAGGGGCCTCTTAACACCCACCTCACTATATGAGAAGTACACCCAAACCCTCCACCAATTAAATATAGCCAAAAGCCAACCCTTGGTAAATATAGAATAGAATACAGAATTTAGGCCACAAAACTGAAAGTGACAGTAAAAAGGTCTGACAGATGTAGCTGGGGGAAACTTAAGCAGTTGCACGAGAGGGTGGAAAGTCCTAAGAAAGAAAGATTATAAACGGAGGTACTGTAAAAAGGAACGACAGGGGTTGCAGCTAGGGGACTGAAGGGACGCCGCAAATAACCTCAAGTAATGCTTACGGTACACCGGACAAGGTGCATTGACGGCACTATTCTCCCTGCAGGCCTTGACAACTATATGAGAGGAAAACAAAGATATAACAAAAAGAGCACCTATACGCGTCCCCTTTTCCTGTGCAGCCGACAAGGTATTAATTAAACCTGACCGACTTGTCCATTAGGGACCAGGTCAAACCACAAATAACCTTACACAGGGCAAATTCTAAAAAAAAAAAAAAAAAAAAAAAAAAAACAGGAGTAGGATTACAAAATGGATATCGGGTAATGTCTGAACTCTTATGCGTATACCTTTAAGCAGTTTTAAATAAAGAGATAATCTAGAAGGATTGGACAAATAAAAAAAAGATATATTCCCGTTTGTAAATAAAAGTGGATTTTGTTTGAACATGCTAAACTAACACATGAAAATTAAATTTTTTAATAACAGCCACGAATAAGACTACCATGAAATTTAAGGTTAGAAACTGGCTTTATTATACAAAATGAGATAGGCTATATAAATCTCGCAAAATATTTTCGATTAACCTTTGGATTGCATTGAAAGGCAAACCCATACAAATTAATGCTCCCGACACATTTATTTGTATAGTGTTCAATATAACTGGAATATACATAATATTCATAATACCCAGTTCATATAAATTTGCCAAATTTATCAACAAGATATACAGAACAAATCTTTTATACGCAAATAAGCTGGTTATGCAACACAGTGAGCAATAAATTATAAATCAAGTCGTATTATGACTGCAATATATTACATCTCAAATTAACTGTTTACAAACTGAATATTAAATTTTTTTATTAAACGCTGAACAACACTTGGCTACAAAGTTTTCAATGTCGAACACATACAACGAACACCAAAATTTAATTTTGTCTGTGTGTGTGTGTGTGTGTGTGTGTTGTGAATAAGGCGCTGAATCTATTAAATCAAATCCAGCAAGTTCTTGGCTTCGCGTCCATGTCGATGCTTCTGAGGTATTCAAGCACACATTAACAATTGTAGATTTTTAACGAATGCTTTAGTGCTTGCAAGATCTTCAATTACCATTTAAACGCTAATAAGAGATATGCAACTGACGTCTTAATACTTCAAAGATCTACAATCGTTTACGCGTTTTAACGCGATTTGTCGATTTTCTATGGGTGCTTAACGGCCCTAACATCCTGCTTTTCAAAATAGCTTAGTTCATTTTCATAGTGTGTTCATAGATAATACCTACACATTTTCTGAATTTTCTATAACACTTTTACATTCATACATAAGTATCAACACAGAAATGTGCGTAAAGTTGAGGATAATGTGCTTGGACGTCACACTTCGCGATTCCAAAATTAGAACCTCAAAGTCGGCCAAAACAAAGCTTCCAAAATCCTCAAAGCTCCCAGAATAGAACGGAGGGAGCTTCTCGTGGAAAAAGAAAAAGACACATACACATACCTCTAAAAAAATTCGGGGCAGGAATAGATCAATTTTTCGGGTCACGTTTGTGAATGAACAACAGGCCCAATCATTCACTGAGTCGCTCGTTCTTCAAAACAGGATGCACCGATGCGTGGGACAGATAGATAGATAGATAGATACCTTTGTCCCGCCACACGGCGCATATGCACCAAAATAACCTCTTTTGGCGTAAAGAGGAATGAAATAAAGCCCGGTCTATCTGCTATCAAGTTATGCGCACAATGAAGAAAGATAATAACCTTTTTTTTTACGAGCGAAAACGCTCCGATCTATTAGGAGTTATCACATTCAGGCCCTTGTACTATAATTACTTGAAAGCAAATTACTCAATGTATTTACAAAGCAGAATTTAATTGATTCTCTCATAACAATCTACGCGGGAAACCTATGTATTGTACAAATTCAGCTTTAATCGAAATTTTTTTCATATCAATACAATATACCTACTTACTCAACATACGCATGCCACGCAAGACTGATACGTAACACGCCAAAAGGAAATTTATATAAATAATTTAAAAATATAGACACGATAAAAAAAGAACACTAAATGTCTTCTGAGTCACCATTTGGATTGACCATGAGGTGCGCAACACCTGTGCCAGCAAATGTGTCGGAGAGGTGAGCTCTATAATCAAATACAGAAGCGATTACCTTTTAGTTTCCTTGGTCTCATTTTCTCGCTGGAATCAAATTAGGGATTAAAACATAGTGAGTCAAACCCAGGTTCCGAGAACAGTTCTTCGACTGGCGATAATAATTCAATCGAAAATGAATTACACTCAATAACAGGTTTATCTACTTCATATTTACGTCTAATTGAAAAAAAAAATCAATGACTCAACCACACGAGATTTAAAAACTAAAATGAATTTAACCAACTCATCCCAAATCATGTTCTACGAACACGGTCGCGCTCATGGGCGTAACATCAATAGTTATTTTGCGAAAACATCAGCAAAAAATAAGCCAATAAATCAAGGCCAACGCAGCACAATGGAATTAAAAAAAAAATGGGAGGGGGGTGGAGGTGGGTGGATCAAGAAGTGCACTATCAAAATCGAAGTGAGATGGCGAATGTGCATTAGCATAAGCAGGATGAGCAAATATCTCAAATATAGTAAAACTCAATACATCCCACGTCAAACCGGACATTTCATTTCGGGAAATACTTAATTAGCAACATACCAACCCAGACAATCCAACCCGAGTTTGCTAATAAGTCACAATTTTCAAATCAATATGCTGAACGATGACGTCACGCGGCAGGACAACAAAGCAGTGCATTATGGCAAATGCAACTGATCACATCCCACAAAAATACGACGATTCCCTTTCATGGCGTTTGTCTAAACCATTAATGGGAATGTTGACTCATTCTTCTCGTTACTCACGATGTGTTAACATCAGCTGTTTCGATTTTCGCTTCTTGAAAATTGTTCAAATTAAGTAAAGCTGTCATCGCATCAATCACATGCATGTGCACGTGCGTGCGCGCACACAAAAACAGACACGAAATACAAGCAATATACAAATATACATAAAACGTTGACTTCATAAATATATAACAAGAGGAGGCTCTGCATCGAATGAAAATCACGTAACTTGTTCAATAAAAAATAACCGTGAGAATATAAAGAGCAACTATCCAATGAGTTACATGTGTAATTCCACTGCCTTTCTATCGACAACGGAAGCACAAGATAAAAATTGCTGAAAGATAAGAGAGAGCGAGAGAGAGAGAGAAATGGGATAAGAGTTACATCCACGAATTTGGATCCTTGGTCTGGAATAGTGACGATGAGGGATTTGAGGAAAGAGGGGGGGGGTGGGGGGGGGGGGGGGGGGGGGATATACTAGATGGATATGGGAGTAAGGTGGAGGTAAAGGAGGGTGGGGGGAGGGGGGGGGGGGTGGGGGCATGGTGGTGGGAGGTGGGAACCCATCCCTAAACAGAATGATGACTACAGGAGACACGCACAAAGAAAATCGGTTCGCACGCTACCATTATTATGGCAAAAAGAAATAGATGGGTGTACCCACAACTACCTCGTTTGAGAAGGACGACTTAATGGTCGGCTGGTTGGTTGCATGTGTGTATGTGCGTTTGTATGTATGTAGCTGCCGCTGCAGAGTTTTTCCATTCTTTCCACACCCACGCAAATACATAACACACACCATATATATGTATATGTATAATATTATGTAGTATGTATGTATGTATGGTATGTATGTATGTATGTATAAAAATGTGATATAGATATATATATATCTATATATATATATATACTATATCTTATTACACACACAATACAAAGGAAGATGCCAAACATTGTCATACACAATTAACCTCTTTTTCAAAATGGCTACAGAATCTAAACCCCCGTCCCATCCCCTAAAAATCCGCAACGAAACACAAGAACAAACTGCAAAAGACCCTGAAAAAAAAAAAAAAAAAAAAAAAAAAAAAAAATTGCAGCAGAAATCGGATGCCGTGCACCGTAATTCATAACCTGAGTAGCAACAGCAGCAGTGGCAAGGCTAGATCCATAATTCCCTCCCTGCACATACCACGTACTGCACGTTGGTCCTGAGGTATATAGCTCATTCTAATAATAACAGGCCACGTTTCGTCTCAGAACTTCGCCCACTCGTCCCTCCCACCGTATATATTCTTCAAAGGCTACTTTCAACGCTAGCGGGGAAACAAAGGATAGTGAGTGTTATATGTGTGTATGTATACATATACATATGTATATATATGACCGGTAAAAATGTTGTTACAACAGAATTCCATGTAATACACGGAGCCCATAAGAAAGCCTAAATATAGAAAGTAAGGACTATATTTCAGAGACTGCTGTCTCTGTCTCTATTCAGGTAGAGAGAGAGACAGCAGCAGTCTGTGATATATAGTACTTTCTATATTTTGGCGTTTTTATGGGCTCCTTATATATACATACTTGTACATTCAATTTCCCCTAAAAATGCCTATAATCCCCCAATACAATGTACGATTTCATCTGTATCAACTAAAATGATATGCATGCAATATCCGCATGCATGGGAAATGCCCCCCATAACGCTCTAGTCCTCAATTAACCCGTGACATTCCGGTCCCTTCATAACCACTGAAATCATTGGAAAGCAAGTGTCAGTGACCGAAGGGACCCTGCCTTTAAATTCAGCGTCGGCCTCCGAGTCAATTCTATTTGGGAAGGTTTGTTACGCGCAAGAGGAAAGTCCAGAGACTCAAGTCATCGGTTACTTTCTGTCGCTACGTGATAGCAGCTGTTTCTTTCGTTGTGTATGTACATCTTCAGCGGAAAACCCATGCGGACACTTAAACAGAATATAAACCCGAGAGGGCTCCATGGGTTAAAGCAGGCCTGCAGAGAGAGAGAGAGAGAAGAGAGAGAGAGAGAGAGAGAGAGAGAGAGAGAGAGAGTTTGTCCTGATGTAACTACTGTAGGGAGTGGATGTAGCGTTACATTATGTTGTTAATGGTCTTCGGTTAATTATCGATCTACAAGGGGGGCGGGGGCTTTCCACACAAACACAGAGAGAGAGAGAGAGAGAGAGAGAGAGAGAGAGAGAGAGAACCGAGGAAAGGGAATAAAACCGATTCGCATGAATTCAGACGTCAGCAAAGAGTAGGACTGAAGTGTTCATCGTTTCAACATTTGGGGGATCAGCAGATTCCACAACAGTGCTAGGCAGATTATCCCAAGCTCGAGTTGTAGCAAAAATAAAAAAACAAAAACTCCTAGAAAACAGAGTTGTGTCAAACCCTGATGTTACAAAACGACCCGCTGTTTGCAACAGCAGCAGCCTCGTCTATTTTTGCGAACAAAAAAGCTACGTCAAGTAAAGAGCAAAAACAGCTCCGTCAAGTAAAGAGGCGACAGTAATGAACTCAGATACAGAAATGTATCACGGAGACAAAAAAAAAAAAAAACTCAAGAACTGCAATATTTCAGGTACATGATCCCAGAATATTAACACCCTTTCCACACACAAACAAAACCACATTCAAGTGCTGCTGTATTTCGGATACATAATTCGCTGACATCATCACTTACAAAAATATCCACATTCACTGGTACCTGCACACCCTTTGCCCCATTACACCCATCACGTTTGTTCCCAAAACTTCTCCAAGGACCCCACACCTGCAGCGGTTCTTCGCCTCGCTGGTGACCCCATCCCAAGTGATGCACTCGTTCCATCAAACTTCGTTCCCACTAATTAAAAAGTCAAGATTACTGATGTAATACATATATGCCCCTAGGGGCCTTACATAAGTAGCAGGGAGGATATCGTATTTAAAAAAAAATAAATAAATACAAAATTAAAAAAGTGGATATTGTAATTGCAATGTAAGGATATTACTATGCATGGCCAAAAGATTTTCTACGTAACATATATTACTTAATTAAACACTGATACTTACATCTCTCTCTCTCTCTCCTATATATATATATATATATATATATATATATATATATATATATATATATATATATATATATATATATATATTATACAGTCACAGCAAAATCCAAATTATTCTTAAAAAGCAGCCAAGACAGATACGCAACGTCTCACTAGCGCAAAAGGACTAGGGTCCCAGAAAAGACGATCACTTTTGAGATAATCCTGTTACAAGAACAACTCGTATAAAAGAGAAAAAAAAATTGTCCTTGATATTTACATAAGGGGAAAAAAAAAAGAGGAAACTATTCTTTGAGATACATTAATCCGCCTGACACCAGGAGAAGCCAGCATCATAAGCACTGGCTTGGGTAGTCCACGTTGACTGCTATTTAATATTAATATATTTCGATTATTATTAGCATATTAAACATTCTGAATGCTGGCGGAGCTAACGCTACTCTATAGCCATGCACGCCTGAGAATGACCTTCATATAAACAATGATAATGACCTGACGAAAGCATGTTCCTTTCCCTCCTTAATCTAACATTCTTGTTGTATTTAAAATGAATATAATATAATCTAACGGTACTTTATGCCTGTCCCGTAACACAGTGTTTAGAGGTTACCTCCAATTAAGCGACAACTTCTTTATAACTTCCCGGGCTTCTGAAAAAGCACAAGCCTCCCAAAAGATGCACAGGGCTTTGTTCGGACGTTAAAACACTGCACAATAACGCGCGAAAAACTCAAGAAAAAAGTATTTCGCGCCACCATTAAACACGAGTCGCACCTTTTTCTTTAAAAGGCAAGAAAAGAGAGACAATCATCTAATAGTTCTCATGGAACAAAGCAACAATTGAACGTCATGAGACTGTACAGGACATTGGAGGCAAGTCCTCCAGCGCCACCTCGCCCTAGGAAGGGGAGAAGAGAAGGAAGAAGAGCGGAGAGAAGACCTGGAACAGGAGGGAAGGAGGAAGATGAGAGGGATTCTGGAAGGGACCGACGGACTAAATGAAGCTGGAAACTAACTAAAAATGGACTCCTTTTTTACTAAAACTGGAAAAGTTTCCTTAAAAAGAAAAGTTTCCTTAAAAGGCTGTCAGATTTTTTTAAGGGATTCAAGGAGGGACACGTGTAAAACCGAGAAGAAAAGGAAAGATAACTGGGCTGGAAGAAAACAAAATGATTGGGGTAGACCAAACAAATTCTTTGACGGCCAATGAAAGTGTCTTTGGTCTAATACAACAATTCACACATAAGCATTTCAAAGCAATAAAATGAATAAATAGAGTAAAATAGAGCAATAAAATGAATGAATAAAGTAAAATAGAGCAGTAAAATGAACAAATAGAATAAAATAGAGCAATAAAATGAATAATAAAATTAGAGTAAATTAAGTAAAAAAAATTGGAAAACTTCATTTCACGTTAAGGTATTATGGGAAAAAATGTTGTATAGGTGGAACCAGGCAAGATAATATGATAAACACGTATATCCTTCAACCGTAATTATACACAACCGTCAATATTGCAATATATTAAGAATAATAGATACGAAAACCGGTCAATATTGTAATATATTAAGAAATTATCTTTTTAAAAATGTATTTTCAAACTTAAAAACATTTCCGACTAATAAAGAAATAAGTTTCAACTATGACTTGTCCCATTCGCCAAATCGCGAGTTGGAGAGAGAGAGAGAGAGAGAGAGAGAGAGAGAGAGAGAGAGAGAGAGAGAGAGAGAGAGAGTCCACACACATCCTATTCTTATTTCCCTCATTCCAAACAAAGACCATTCCACTACTTTTGTTCTTCAAACTCTCACCATTGGTCTTCCCTAAGTAGAAAACTTTTTCCTCCATTAAAGAACCCTTTCCTCTCTCTCTCTCTCTCTCTCTCTCTCTCTCTCTCTCTCTCTCTCTGGCACAGAATTCCTCCGGCCCACATCCAGGGAGGCCTGAGGCATTTATAAATAGGTTTTGGTGTTTATGATTCTCTTCTCTCTCTCTCTCTCTCTCGAGTTTCATCATTAGCGACATTACCGAGTTGATTACAACTGCCACCTTTATTAATAACATCATCATCATCACTATTATCAACCTCATTTCTATCTCCTACGTTATGAAAACCATACATCTGAAAATGTCGGACAATATCGGTATTATTCTAAACGTCACTTTTTGTTAAAACTATATATATAAAAAATAGCTTCAATTAACCAAGTTAAGTAGAGCAGTGAGGTAAGAAAGCGTTCTTGTGCATACACACAAGACCAAGATGTAAACAAACGACGTCAGAAAACTGTCAAGTATTTACAGCATTTATTCACCATCACACTCAACGTCTCCGAGACTCATCTAAGCACATGGTTTTGGCACCTCCGAAGAAAGCAAAGACCTTGAGTTCTCTGCCGGACCTCAAATGGCAGCACTGACAATTTGGCGAGGGGAGAATCACGTATAACTGAACCTTCCATAAGGCAAATGCCCCTTTAAACGTGTCCCGCATTGCTACTTTCTTCTTCTTCTTCAGGCTTTCGCGCCGTGCGTCAATAGTTTCTCTATTCTACCATTATCATCTTAAGGCAGTTTCTGATTACGTACTTTTATCATTATTGAAAATATCAGTGCTTTTAGGTGGCTTCTCAATTTCCATACACTGCAATACCTTTATTTGGAAAAAGAGGAATAGATCAAACTGAATAACGGATAACACATACGTGTGTATGTGTGTGATACTCACAGAAATGAATACCTTTATTTGTAAAATATAGAATACAGATTAAACGGAAAAAAAAATTACATTAAAAAAAAACTTCCCGAAATGGAATCTTTTATTTGAAAAAAAAAAAAGTAAAATACAGATCAAAAGAAAAACAGTTACACATTTCTTTATAAAAACAACGCCAGTTCCCGTCCCTTCCTTGCTTTAGTTGAGCCACCATTACCTTCACCAAAGGTTAATTTCGCCTGAGAATGATTTTCGTCGCTTGCTCGAGTTTCAGCGTAACTGACTGTCAAGAATTTCCGGAGAAGATGACGCCTTCGACAAGAGCTGCAACCCCCAATAAAAGCCAGTGGGTTCGATTCAGTTACGCGCGCGCGCGACTGAACAAACAAAGAAACGCATGACAGGTATCCTATCTAGTACTATTCCTTAATTACTGTCACTACCAAAAAACCTATTACCTTCAGTTCTAATTGGGGGTTATAACGAAAATGCCAAGACTCTGAATATATGCATGGGTATATTAGAAGAGGAATATTTCACATCATATGGCATAAAAGTCAAATGTGATGCATGATAATAATAAAAAAAAAAAAAAAAATTTGATTCATGACAGAAAAGTTAAATATGATGTATGACGGCAAAGTTAAATATGATTCATGACAGCAGAGTTAAATATGATACATAACAGCAAAGTTCACTATGATTCTTGACAACAGTTTAAAAATGATTCATATAGCCAAAGTTGAATATGACTAATGGCAGCTAAGTTAAATATGATTCATGAAGCCAAAGTTAAACATGATTCATGACAGCAAAGTTGACGATTCAAGATCTGCCAAACATCATGAAATTTATCGGTAAATAATGGTAACCGATGCAGTCTTCCACATAGAAAGTGTACATAAAAAAAAACTTTCAAATAATTTTGATATAATAATATATTTTTTTTTTTTTTTTTAGAAAAATAAATATCTGATCAAACGAATCACATAATTAACTCCACTCCATCATCATATACAGGACAAACCACGAACACCACTATTCAGCAAATACCCGGGCATCATAACATCTCCAAATTACCATCTGGATTCTGGGCGCCCCCTTCAAAAGCATTAATCCAGACAAAATCGCGCGACTTTTGCATGCCTGCATGCATAAGGGAGGTCAGATTACGAGGCGTTCCGTACACAAAGAGACGATTAACCCATCAAGGCATAACAAACGACGGCAATTAGAACGGCGAGGTTTGGATTCCTAAAAACCCTAATCCGGAGTAAGACCCTGGCTACTCATTCTAAGCGCTGGCCTGGAATCACAATTACCGGATGGCCAGAAATGGTAAAATTGCTCAATTTAATCACAGAGATTCATATACCGAATGATAAGGAGGCATAACTAGTGTCCAAAACAGAAAAACGTAACATAAATGTTTTACTGTTAATTATTCTTTACCAGAATTTACCAGAATACCAAATCTTGAAAGCACACCACAATCATGAAACTGATTTTGTTAAATTTAGAATTTCTACATGTAACTTAAAAATACAGACGATAAAAAAACAAAAAACCTTTGGGGGTTGCCAAACCCAAGTGCGGATTTGTCATCTTAGTAGGAAACACAAGGATTTAAATCTAATTGGGCTACAGCGAAGTAATGAGAGCATGTTTTGCCCAAGTGGTAACATACCGTGCCTAATTACTGGAATAATAATGAACGATAGGAACCAAGTCTAAATGAAACACTCTATACATAAATGGAGCCAATTCATACTGTATAATGTTCGTCGAAAAAAAAATGGTGTAATGAATATTGCAAACATTCATAAAGAAGTTAAAAATGGTAAACAAAAAACTGCTAGGTAAGGTGCGAGACATAACTTTCAAAATCAAAATTACATTTAATACGGGCCGAATAATCAATCTTCGGAGCATTATCGCTGCTCTGATGTTACTTAAGTTTGATGTTACCTAAATTTTGATGTTACTTAAATTTCGGGACAAAACAAGAATTAAACCTGATCTGAGAAAACTATTTCCTTTCAACTCCGGAGCACAAGATTCCTCGTCAGCCAGTGGATAATGATTCTCTCTCTCTTTCTTTTTTATTCATTCTTCCTTCCTTCTATAGCCCATAGCCCAGACCGTACGTCCGTCCCTCTCACACAGTGACAAAGAACTGGAGGCGGCGGAGAGAGAAAAAAAAAAGACGACCTCCCATGGGAAAGACCTTGGTCCCACACACACTGGAAACCATCTCTCTCTCAGTAGGGGACAACATCACCCAGTCCGAAAAACAGAACCGTCCATCTTGAACGAGTCTTGCGGGGAAATGGAAAACATTAGAACTTACTCCTCTGCCCTGAATCTACACAGAAATTCTGGAACGAGAGAGAGAGAGAGAGAGAGAGAGAGAGAGAGAGAGAGAGAGAGAGAGAGAGAGAGAGAGAGAGGTGGCTAGTCCAAAAAAGCTCTGTTCCGGATTTCCGGTCCTGAGCCTGGCTAAATATGGCGGGTGTCAGGAAAGCATCCGAAATGTGCCGTTATTGATGAAAAGTAAATAAAACTGGATGAAGAGACTCGTTATCAACAACGACCCCGACAAGTGATTAAGCCAAGAAAAAAAAATTTATAAACGAATATCCCAAACGTCAATGATTCAAAGGTTTTCAAAACCAAGGCCGAAGCAGAACAGACCTCGAGTAAACCCGTACGCACAAAAGGTCCGAAATCACGCACCGAGAGCATGCGCGCACACAATCCAGGAAAACAGGTATTAGATTCCTTGATGTAATCAGACGCCCCCGAAGGAGACTGGCCTAGTTTCTCCTACTGTCCCCAGGGCGAAGGATATCGCAGGATACCAGTCTTGCCTGGCCTCCTCTCCTATCGCTGGTACCATCAGTAACGAGAGGAAACTTGGCGCTTTTTGAGTCGAAATAGGCTGCAGATTTGACATTTTGCTTTATTGAAATGACTTTATTTTATGTAGATTTGCTTTTCGAAATGACATGATTTGACGATTTGCTTTTTCGAAATGACATGACTTAACGATCTACTTTTGCGAAATGACGTGTCTTGACGATTCGCTTTTTCGAAAAGACATGATTTTACGTAAAGATTTGCTTTTCGAAATGACATTTGACGATTTGCCTTTTCTAAATGACATGATTTGACGATTTGCTTTTTCGAAATGACATGACTTGACGATTTCCTTTTTCGAAATGACATGACTTGACGATCTACTTTTGCGAAATGACATGAGTTGAAGATTTGTTTTTTCGAAAAGACATGATTTTACGTAAAGATTTGCTTTTTCGAAATGGCATGATTTGACGATTTGCTTTTCGAAATGACTTGATTTGACGATGTGCTGTTTCGAAATAACTTTATTTGATGATCTGTTTTTTTTTTTCGAAATGAAGTGAATATAGGATTTTCTATTTCGAAATTACATGATTTGACGATTTTCTATTTCGAAATGACATGACTTCCAATAATATATTTTGGTATCTAGACCAGCTGTGACGACGACTTGCATGTTATCGAAATGGACCGGTTTTCATCACTTTTTTTTTTTGTTTACACAAGTTTTCATAATTTACTCTTCGGGAAATTTTTTTCACAACTTACATTCATTATCTAAAGTGCAGCACTTTACACTACTGAACGTTCAAATTAGGGGACATATTGGAAAACATGCGTTTTCAAAATGAGTACAAGTTTGCACGTGACTTTTGAACTTAAATAAAAGAACTATAATAATACGGTTTCACGACTGGCTCTTCAACGAACTTAGGCTCATATAGCTAATTAGCGTCCCTTTATAATAATAATAATAATAATAATAATAATAATAATAACAAAGGCAAATCCGACAGAGCGCAAAGATCTCCACATTCCCTCCGAGGGTCGTATTTCTTCCAATCTCGCATCCATAAGGAAGGGTTTTCGTTTCGTGATCTCAGCCGTGTCATTTTATACGCGGACGACCAAGACCTTGGCGGCGTTTCCATGGAAACTAATAGGACATACGAACACACACACATATGCATTTATTTTTATACAAAATCATGAAAAGAGGCACGGAGAGAACCTGTTTTCGTGAATTGTAGTTAGAGCTTCCAGTATCCACCGGCCCCGAAGGGAACGCAATATATTACCTTCAATAAGGTATGCATAAAACTTCCATTATTATCATTAGCATAGGATACAAGGACGTACAAGTACAAAATTACAGCATATATTGAAATACAGACAACAAAGGCTTATGTACAATTAAGGAGGGACCTTCAAAGAAAGCACCAATTATTATAGTACAATTATGTAAGTTATAAAAAACGTTCCTCTTGATAAAGTAGTTCCACATGGCACAACTGCAATACACGTACGGAATCTAAACTATAATCACGTTCAAATTTAAAAGCACGCTGAAAAAAAAAATATTGACAAATTCAGTTTCGAAAACATGGGCCCCAGGCCATGCACCAACTTATAAACCAAATTACAGAGAGAAATGCTACTGTTAACTTCTCCATATTTTCAATAAACAACGAAAATGAAAAATAAATGAACACCACGGCATCCACCATCCTTATCAACAACGGTACATCAACACCCGACTTTGGCACATCCTGTAAATTTTAGATATCAATGAATGAAACTGACTTTTTTTATCTTTTTTTCCCCACAACTCGACGCCATCAGCTGCATGCAAATTAACTCAATCATGAGAGAAGCGGATATACAGGGGATGCTGTGGAGTTCTCTCTCTCTCTCTCTCTCTCTCTCTCTCTCTCGTTTGGTCTGTTGTTTGAAATTGTTTCCCTCCGTATGATTCTTTCAGTCTAGAATTCCCTCTCCCCTATTATTCCACATTCCTGTAATGCCTCTTTTCAAACGAAAGTCAACCTCTTCCTCGATGTCCTTTTCTAATTTTCCTTCAACAACATGGATGAAAACAAACTAATTTTGATTACTTTAAAACTTAACATAATTGTACATATTACATTTAACAGCAACAGGTTCCTACTTTTATGCAACTTTATTATGTACTCATTTCAAATTCTGACCTTTTGGGTTATTCCACAATTCTAAGGATATCATCTCACATTCTTTGGAAATCAGTTGAGGACCAATTCTATGGATTTTTTTCACTTATGGATTAAACCAGCAAACGAAAAAAAAACACAAACAAACAAACATTGAATGTCAATTCAATTACAAAGAATAAACAATAAAATTCACATTCACTAGGGAAAAAAAAGTTTGTTTCATTCATGGATTAAACCAGCAAACGAAAATAATAAAACTCATACAAACAAACAAACATTGAATGTCGATTCAATTACAAAGCACAAACAAGAAAATTCATCAAATTCAGTAAAAAAAAAATTTCTTTCCAACCAAGCGGCCTACATGGAATAACTTCGAGATTTCACATTCATAGCAATGAGTTGCTTCAAAGAAACCTTATCACCACATCAGTCAATAAAATGGTAAAAGTAAACTCACAGTAGTATATGCCTGTTTGATTTTGTTATTTAAAATTTATATATCTATATATTTCAAATAACAAAATCAAACAGGCATACTAGTGTGGATTTACTTTCCCAATGAGTAGCCTCTTACTCCAAACGCGAGCTAATTCCAGAATCTCAAAGAATAAATGAATTTATCTATTGTTCTGTTGCCAACTCCCACTGACAAAAGGAAAGACAAAGGTCACACAACAAACACCACTGCCAATTCGATGATAATGAGAAAACCATTATCATAAAAGCCTCCTTTGTGGTGGCCAAATACATCCTACGTAGTCAGTATACATACCTACGCATATTGTATCGAGCTAGATGATTTTGTTTATTATATTCGTTCAGAAAAAAAAAAAAAGTCCACACAGAAATTGCTTTTAACTGGAACGAAAGGTTACGCAACTTTCCACAGAATACAAATCTACATTCTTTCACACATACTTAATCAACTTTTGTTAAAGTGTTCATGGAAGACTGTAAATCAAGCTGTCTGCTCTCGAATCAAAATTCAAGCAGATGACCAGGTTACCGCCGAGAATAATGATATCGTATTTAAAAATTCGTAAGCAACGACTCGCTATTGATTTGTACACTAATCAATTTCCTTATGAGGTCAGCATAGTTTTTTATTTAGGCATCAGAAAGGAAACCTGCTAACGCGTTACGAATATCGTTATTGTGTTCTGCTAAATTCTTTAAATTTCAAATTCAAATGACGGTTCACACCGTCTATGGGATTCCTATTTTTTAAATAAAATATTACCAGTGCACCAGATTTGTTTGCTTTGATCATATGCATGCACATGATGTAATGTGATTATAAATAAACAAACAAACAAGAAATAAATATATATATATATTATATATATATATATATATATATATATATATATAATATATATATATATATAAACGACACAATCACGTGCGGAACAGAAATAAATTTCTGACTCACATCAGGGTCGAACCCAGGTCTTTGTGTGAGAGAGAGAGAGAGAGAGAGAGAGAGAGAGAGAGAGAGAGAGAGAGAGAGAGAGAGAGAGAGAGCCACGTTATACATCAAGCAATCCCAAACTTCGCCAACATGCAAAGCTCATTAGTGTCAAGAGTACCCTCCCCCAACATCTTGCTCCATCACAATTAAGGGGGCAGTGCGAAGCAGTTGAACGGAAACACCCCCAAAATTCAGGGAGGTATTAGAGGATTATCACTTACTATCGTTTATCGGACGGGCAAAAACAACGGACGGATGGCCTCTTCTCTGACGAAAGTCAGCTCAAGTATATATACGCAAGTCCAAGCAAATGTTTGCAAGCACAAAAGCTCTCTGTAGTCCCCTCTGACGGGCCCCGTCTGAAAGCCAGTCTGACTGACTGTGTCTGTCTGTCTGCTCTTCCCGTCCAACTACGGATGCTTCCTAATGATGTCCATTTTGATAGCTTCCTCTCCAAGTCGACTTTGGGGGCTTCCTATAGAAGCGGACTGTGGAAACCCACTTCCCAGTGAAGATCACTTCGACAGCGGCAGTGTCTCCTTGCAAGTCTTCTCTGAGTGCGTCGACTCTGAGAAAGTTTCCCCTCACGCTATCACAACAAACACTTCCTCTTCTTGTACGTTTTCCCCCCAAAAGTCAGGTCTCGTTATCGAAACCTTCCTTCTCTTCTGCCTGCTTCGAAAGTCTCCTCTTTTTGTCCACATATAGGTGATAACACAAAGAGTCCGCTTGGAATGCTACCGTATTAACCTGTCGATTGATACTGTGATGAACGAAAACCGGAAAATACACCGGCGGAACATTTGGCCAACCCCCTTACACACCTGTGTTAAAAAAAATATAAAACCAACCCTCCCCCGCAACCTTTCCATTACCAAAGAGACCAGGTGTTCGTTCCTGGGCTACAGAGAACCCAATGAACGAACACACACACACACACACACCTGTTTCCAACGTCAGCGGACTCTGCATCCGGTTCCGTCAGATTTTGCGAGTGCAAAAACGATACGAGCTATATATTTAAAACTCGAACGAACGCTCCGTCCCGGGTACGAGCTAAATGCGATCATTATTACAATCAACGATACTATTACCATAGAAACTGACTAGTACATACATATTATGAGTAAACAAAGGGTTTTCCTTGAGTTTTCGGGGGTCGTTAGCTAGGACCAATATTTCTAGAGGTCGTCATCTTTATCATAATTACTCTTTGTTTATGTTTTTAAGGTAATCCCCCAACGGGCTTGTACTAAACACGCCGCAAAGGTGGATACATACCGGGTTAAAATTTTACCCTTAGGGGTCACTATCAAAGAAAAAAAAAATTCTGAATATATGCATTTATATTACGATAAAAATACTAAGCACTGCATTTATGTTTTACAATGATTGAATGTGTGCATTCATATTGCGATACAAATACTAAGCAATGCAAGTATTTATAGATAAAAAGACTAAATAAGATCATGCAATATATTACCATGATAACCAGCCAAGCTTAATTTTTTAAAAGAAATATTAACAATGACAAACATGGCAAAACTATCACATATAACTGTCACTAAGGATATAAAGCATGGCATATTTACTGATCTCATTAACATTCACTGTAATTCCCTACCACGAATTGAGAATAGCCGAGAAAACCAAGATATCTGACCGATATATATAATTTAATACTTTAGCAAGAAATTACATAGCAAGAAATTACACAAACACTTGATATAACACACTATATACCAACACACACAGTCTTTGACCTTCCATGATTCATGAGTAGCCAGTGTAAGGAAAGAAGGCTTTGTGAGATCAGAATCCTGGCGGAAAGGAGAGAGAGAGAGAGAGAGAGAGGATAGAGAGAGAGAGAGAGAGAGGGGAGAGAGAGGACGAGGGAGGTAGGAGAATCGAGGGAGAGAGAAGAGAGAGAGGTGCAGACTATACACATACTTTCCTGACAAAGTGAGAGGCTACTCGGCTATATACCATAAACCCAGGCAAGGTAGCAAATAAATTAACGGTTCTGATCTCGAGAGAGAGAGAGAAGAGAGAGAGAGAGAGAGCCTTCTTTTAATCCCAAAGATTACCATCCACACAAACAAAGAAATCAAATCGACGAGAAGGTTGTTTTGACCATGGGTCTAACCCTCTGGGTTCATCCTCCTACCCAATAATGCCCATACCCCTTCCTCTCTTAAACCAATAACCCCCCCCCCATCACCCCTTCCTCTTCGTAACCAACAGTCACACCATTCCCCTTCCCCTATCCCACCCCCCTTCCCTCAGGGTAAGAGAAAGCAAGCAAGATATAAATTACAATCCTTGGTGCCACCAGAAAACCACAGGAGATAACCAATGCGTCTAAAGTCGTCGTTAGACGCGACGTGCAAGGTATCAGTAACCCACTGCGAGGTGGTCGCCTCACGAAAGTGATTGATTGATTGTAGGTTATCTCTTGCCGTCAGGAGAGAAAGTGAAACTCCAATGGTCGGCTTGAGAAGGGCCAGACAAAGCTTTTCGCTGCTTTCGAGGGACCTGGAGTGGGGACGAAACACGTGGGGTTATAATGGGTCTTCTCTTCCATTATTCATCAGTTACGTGCTCTGCTGAATGATACGTGGGGTAAACGATCGAGAGCCATTTCTGTACTGTGCAGACATTGGTCTTATTGAGCGTTGCACAACAGACTATGCGTTGGTGTACTTTTTTGCAAGACGACAACAAAGAACACTGGGTACAGCCCCGCCTAAGCTTCAAAGTACGACAATGACAGAAGAGTCGAGTCCCATCTACACTACAGACACAGATTATGCCTTAGGAATGCAGCTGCACAAGGCTACTTTAGTAGTAAATATTTACCATGACAAAAGTGATACCACGACAATCGTCAACCTGTTATTCACGGAAGAAATCTGACACGTAGTTGCTTCGTCCTCTATACTTACAGATCAACCATAATTCTAGATATCAAATGAGTCTTGGAATACAACGGTAATCTCCGTTGGAGTGAGAATGGACATGCCAATAAGAAAAGCATGGTACCACTTTCTTATGGTGTGATCGGCCTAATTAATCGTTCCTTAGGCCTAAACACGTGGTCATTACTAGTCCTACGTCACCCAACTATAAACCTCTGTATATCAACAGCTGTCGTTTTAAAAGTAAACAAATCATACATTAATTTGGGAGAACTATCTTCAACAATCAACCTACGACGTATTTTCTGAGAGGACATGCCAAAGGTGACAAAATTCAAGGTTTCCCCCGATATACCTGTACAGGTGTTCAGCAGTCTTGTAGTCCGGACTTCCCTCAGCAAGAGTGACATTCTTTTCGCCTACCTTTTTTTTCACGATGAAGATATCATCACCTACTACGATACTGATAACAGTGTAACAGGTGTAACGTACGTCGAGATACGTTGACACAAGAGTATTAAGGTAATATTTTCAATAGAACAATTCTCTGAGATCTTTACAATCTTTAGACATAATTCGCTGGAAAAGTGACAAATTTCAATTACCCTTATATTAATTCAAATTAACTACGACCTATTAACCCTACTTCACAATTTCTACACTATAATCTACGATCCTCAGCCAGCCTCCAAAAAATGTTAACCCTACAGGTTCTATATATACACCTTACAGACCTCAGAATACAAACCACCTTCCGTTCTAAACCAATAAAACTTGATTATAAATCACTACAGTTTGATACAGGATAAGGACATGTGTAATGTACTATTTACAGGACTAGATAATTCACAAGGAGAGTAACATTATTTCAAGGTATACACAAACATGGATGATGACACATGAGCAAGATCTCTCTCTCTCTCTCTCTCTCTCTCTTATATATATATATATATATATATATATATATTATATATATATATATATAATATACTCTATATTAAATATATGTATGCCACGCAATTTGATGGACATGTAGATCATTTTTGGTAACTAATATATCAATCTTGTGTTTGTATGTGTAGCCTGGCTTAGAGAGAGAGAGAGAGAGAGAGGAGGAAGAGAGCGAGAGGAGAGAAGAGGAGAGAGAAGAGAATGAGAGAGGTTTCTAGACAGAAGCCGGACAATCTTAGGCTTAAATCAGAATTTCTGTAGCCCAAACCCCCCCAACATGGCCATGAGCTCATCTGACGGTATGACAGCGACCATTTTTCAGTGCTCCTTGAGTCATCAATCGAAATGGAAGCAGCTGAATAATGATGATTAAAAAGAAAAGACAAACGTTACAACAATCACCCGAGCTTAGGCATCTCCAACGCAGTAGAATGGAAAGCCTACACCAAGCAAGGTACCACACTCTGCCTATAAAGCTGAAAGGAAGACTACACCACCACCACAGCCAGGCCGCCCACTGTAGTAGTTTAGCGAGAGGCTAACTTTGGCGAAGCCGAAATGTTCTCTCCATACTTTCTTCAATAATATAGAAAGTATCTTAGGATTGAAAAGAACGCCACGAGCAGGAAGGAAAGTTACACCTGGCTCATCAAGCTAACGAAACACTTGCTATCTTATCATTAACATCTCATGACAAACACGTGAGAACTGCAGAATACAAGCCGTGGTCACCTCTCCTCTCCAGCCTTCCCATATCCCCAGACGGTCGGGTCCCCCTCCCCCCCCACTAAAGACACCATCCCCTCCCCCATGCCACGATGACGTTCAAGGACACGTCAATTTTGTCCTTGAATTCATTCTATATTATAGACGAACAGCCAACACGCGGTGAACCGTAACCCACGCATATGATACAGCTAATTATGAATTCGCAAGAATTTATAGAAATCGGACGAAGAGGATCACTTCGTAAAAAATATAATAGAGCCGAAATGTACCCTGGGCCGACTGAATTCCCGCCACCAGTAGTAGACTATAGTTTAAGTCTGTGGGTCTAGTGCTCGTCTTCTCTCTCTGGGAGTATCAGCGTCTCTCCAACGACTACACGACAGCGAGCCTCTCTCCCAAACGAAGCGAAAGCTCAACTTACTTGTTTTCCATGTGGAAGAGCCAGGACAGCGTGGGATAAAATCCAGATTCACTACAATTACAGCTCATCAAACACAAAATATCTGGCCGCCACTACTGCAACACCAACCACCACCTCACTACACCATACATGCACTTCGAACCCCCCGATAAACAAAGTGATGAATCCCCGACGCCGATTGGCTGCCCGATTCACGCTGGCGGCTGTCGCAGCCAATCTACGCACGCCTGGGACCGGCTCGGCCAATGTGGCGCTGCTTCTCTTGCCGTTTAGGAGAGCGACTCAGAGGAAGTTGGTAATTGGTGCTTCAGTGCGTATAAGTCGGGGATTCTGATAGGAAGCTTCCTTTCTGGCGCGAAATTTAAAGACTGAATCACTCGCTTGTTAATTTGTATTCACTCCGGGAATAAACAGGTACAATTGTTAATTTGTATTCACTTCGGGAATAAACAGGTACAATGTTTATATATCTATGTCTAAAGTTACATCTCGATGTTGGCAACGGCTTCGTTAGATATAGCGCTTCTTAATTTCCTTTGAATCACTGGTTTAGGATATATATAAACTTGCATTATCCTTAAACCACTACTTTAAGTAGCCTGAAATGTTCTGGCTTTATGATGTAGAAAAAATACATTTGAATTTCTTTAAGTCAATGAAAATAACAACATTTACTGCAACAGAGAATAAACAAAAACAGACCTGACCTTATCAAATATAATGTTGACAAGAATGACATTCGTTAGGAAAAAGGTCCCCTCTACGTGACCGAGCATATAACACTGCTTTCAACGCCTTTACATAAAAATACCAGAATTACCCCCGCCAAGCCAGGTAACGCCTTCAAAGAAAACGAAACCAGCTCATGGTGTGAATCCGTTTTCTTAAAACTGACCGCCACCATTTCTTGGGAAACCCTCAAAGAATGCTAAATGTGGAAAAATCTGTTCTACGAAAACTTGTGACGCACGCGAACTATTCTTGATCATGACTGCATTGGGCACGTAAAAATAGAAGAGAACGGCACCCACGGAAATACACTCACCTATTTGGAATGTCATCCATTCTTTTTTTTTTCTTATCTCAAGTGGTTTGAGTTGCTCAGTAGATGACGGTAAGGTCAAAGACCTCACAGTTTTGTTCTTAGGCTTAACTACAAAACCTCTGATGGATCATTACAGGTAAATGCAAAATGAACAGATGCGAATACTTTGTTGTTATCGAATTAAGCTCTCTCTCTCTCTCTCTCTCTCACCCAAAACCTCAAATCTGCTTTAATATTCAACACGAACCCCATTTTTTCTTGGGCACTGAATAAACGCGAAAGGATTCAGTACAAAATTATTCCAATAGAAAAGGGCCCAAAGAACAAGTCGAAAAGATAATAAATTTCCTAAACTTTCTAGGAATAATCTGACCATTTATAAAAAAAAATATAAATTACATAGAAAATATACATAAGCACAAAGGCTTAATGACCAATTCTCATCAATGTTGGCAAGCAATGAAGACTGAATATTTTTAAGTTTTTTTTTCTCTCTCTTTTCATCAGCACGTATACCACCATACGAAACAAGTACACGATTCTATGTGGAGATGATTTTTCTTTTAGAAGTCTATGATATCAGCGAGTAAGCAATTTTTAAATATATAAATGCTATGAACAATGAACCAAATCATTAATATTAGATTCACGACCACGATGAGGTTTAGAAATAAAAGCTCAGTACTGTTCTTTTTGGCGAAGACTATAAAATTCTTCAGCACAAGAATAATTCAAAATGTCAATCAACAGTAACAAAACGAAAGAATACATTTTACGACATGATCCAATAGAATGCGATGTTCTGTAGTCACAAAACCATAACATTAGCCTGAATAAGAAAAGTAAAGGGGAGGGAGATAACTCAATACATAAATGAAATGTAGTATAGTATGTACCATCATTACCAAAAGATTACAAGACACTTTACCTGAGCCTTGCACCTGGGAACACATTCTGTGCATCACCATCCTTTCAACACTTGCTCAAACGGTTCAAACATCAACTCACCACCTGAAAGAGAAGGAAAACTTCAATAAAACATGGATGAGACTTTCCTGTAAGAATATGCAGGTCTTTATTCATTCAAAATTCTTCTACAGAACCCAATTCATCATCAATCTGCTTGTATGGTGATTTTACATTGCATGGAACCAGTGATTATTCAGCAACGGGACCAACGGCTTTACGTGACTTCAAAACCACCTCGAGAGTGTACTTCTATTACCAGAAATACACATCTCTCACACCTCAACAGAATGCCAGAGAATCGGCCACCGAGGTGGTAGGCCTAGACCATACCGATCACGCCACAGAGGTGTTCTCAATCATCATCCATCTGAGACCTCCTTTGCAACTTGAGATCTGAGAAGCTGTCTCATGTTAAATGTGGCGTCATTTCTACCATACCGAGCAACTGCATTGCATTGCCTTTGATCCTCTTTTCTAGAACAATTAAATCCTAGAGCCCGCTCTATTTCCTTTCCTCTAGAAGGGGCAATGTTTCGCTCTAAAATCCAGTCTTCCTTAGTCACCTTACATTTTGCTTTCCAATACTTTATTAATAAATCTTTTTATTCTTCCTCCTCTTCTTCTTTGGGTCCACCTTCTGGCCCGAACTGCCTCCTTCCCCTCTCGCACATTAAGCGCTCTTAAATTGCCAATAAGGAAAGTCAGGGGATCAGTTCTTGGTTTATTGCCGAAGTTTCCCGACAACATTGCTTTCATCGATATGAACTGTTTGGAATTAAAGCCCATTTTTGTTGACGATAAGCTTCTTTTTGTGTGTGTGACGAAATCGTCTAAGTTTGCAAAGGCTTCGTTACGCGACTTCCAATTTAACACTTTACTAGAAAAAAAATTTGCCAATCTAACTTTACTACAAAAAAAAATTTGCCAATCTAACTTTACTAGAAAAAAATTTGCCAATCTAACTTTACTAGAAAAAAAATTTGCCAATCTAACTTTACTAGAAAAAAAAATTGCCAATCTAACTTTACTAGAAAAAAATTGCCAATCTAACTTTACTAGAATAAAAATTGCCAATCTAACTTTACTAGAAAAAAAATTTGCCAATTTAACTTTACTAGAAAAAAAAATTGCCAATCTAACTACTAGAAAAAAATTGCCAATCTAACTATACTAGAAAAAAATTTGCTAATCTAACTTAACTAGAAAAAAAAATTGCCAATCTAAATTTACTAGAAAAAAATTGGCTAATCTAACTTTACTAGACAAAAAAACCTGATAAAGCATGGGTAAACAAATTTTTTCACATTTCAATCTAGTCATCACCGATTCCACATACCACTAAATGTAATAAAAAACAACAATAAACCGCCCCCCCCCCCTCCAGATAATCAGAAGATTAACCCTGCGAACCCTAACCTGACGAAAAAAAATAAAAAGGGTTGACAAACACAAAGGTGAGTCAACCCGAACCACTACGCTTTAATGCAGGTCTGGGCAAAGACAGGGTCATTAAGGTTGCCCGTTCCATCGGCCTCCTGATTAATAAAAAAATTATAATATAGAACATTCTAGAGGGCAGCTAGATGCCGTAGAAGCAAATGTTGCATTAGGTAAAATACTAATGACACAGGTAAATATAGCAAAGAAAAAATATTCTAATTAACCTGGGCCATTCTTTTAAGAACAAAGTTCGAAAGACACCACCTGTGAATTCTCGTGCAAGGCCGGTAAAAAGGAAGTTAATTACATTTCTGCAGTCTGGATCTGACTTTTGTTTCGCGTGGAGTGGAAGATAACCACTCTAACATACACACTGACTCGTTTTTCGTAGAGCCAACTCCCTCTCTTTCTCTCTCACACACATCCCAGCCTGACTTTGATTTCCGTAGAAAACATCCACCCCCCTTCTCTCTCTCTCTCTCTCTCTCTCTCTCTCTCTCTCTCTCTCTCTCTCTCTCTCTCTCTCTCTAACACTAAGAAAGGACATAAATATAGTAGAATAGGTTCAAGCAAGAGCCACTAAGTTAATTCCATCCATCAGGCAAATATGCTACCAAAGACGACTAGAGAGCCTGAACATGTATATATGGCTTAGAAAAACGACGATTGCGAGGACAACTGATAGAAACATTCAAAATAATGAAAGGCATAACAAAAGTAGACAGTAACCTATTTACGTTAAACGAAAACCAGACAAGAAATATTGGATGGAAACTAGAATGGAAGAGATACAACACATCCCACTGTGGACACTTCTTTACATACAACACATGTGACACATGGAATAAACTGCCACCAGAAGTTGTAAACTGCAACAATGCTAGATAAAATCATTAGGACACTGAATGCACAGTTAAACCTGCTCCTAGAGATAAGTGAGCACATGATGTCTCCTCGGATGGACTAATAAGTCTTTGAGACATCCTAATTCATGTAACTCTCTCTCGCTCTGTGTGTGTGTGTGTGACAATTTGTTTCCCGCAGAACGAACACTCTCTCTCTCTCTCTCTGCATCTCTCTCATACATACATACATACCTACACACTGACTCTTGTCTTCAGTAGAGCCAACTCTCTCTCTCTCTCTCTCTCTCTCTCTCTCTCTCTCTCTCTCTCTCTCTCTCTCTCTCATGCAAGTGAAATGAATGATTGACTACGACACCACCAAAGCTTGTTATTCATTAATAAAATCAATTTCATTTTACTGCGGACTCTTTCGGACGAGTAATACAATGATCCAACAGCGAGTGAATCAAGATGGGACAGGACACTCCGGAGAGAGAGAGAGAGAGAGAGAGAGAGAGAGAGAGAGAGAGAGAGAGAGAGAGAGAGAGAGACGTGGAAGAAAGAGAAGAGAAAGAAAAGAACGACCTAATGATTAATGGCCATAATATAATAGTTTACGATCGAGCTGGTGGTGAGGAGGAACACAAGACGTCTTGATGATCGACCATCTGTACGAGAGAGAGAGAGAGAGAGAGAGAAGAGAGAGAGAGAGAGAGAGAGAGAGAGAGAGAGAGAGAGAGAGAGAGAGAGAGCAGTATTCAATAGCAGTATTTGTTTCATATAAGCTGAATAATAGAGGACTGAGTTTAATACAGGAGGAGTGTTACTTATAGAGAGAGAGAGAGAGAGAGAGAGAGAGAGAGAGAGAGAGAGAGAGAGAGAGAGAGCAGTATTCAATGGCAGTATTTGTTTCACATGAACTGAATAACAGAGTTACAAGGATTATGATGTCTCAAAGACTTGTTAGTCCATCCGAGGAAACATCGAGTGCTCATTTATCTCCACGAGCAGGTTTTACTGTTCATTCGCAGTGTCCTAGTGCGCTCAAATAAGAGAGAGAGAGAGAGAGAGAGAGACAGAGAGAATAGCACGTATCTTAATGACACATTATAAAACAGCTAATAATACAAGATGCAGTACCTTTAAATAATGGATAATAATAGTAACTTAAACTACAGTATCTAATAATAATAATAATAATAATAATAATAATAATATAATAATAATAACAATATCTTACAGACTGCAAGCTGTTGCGATGATCATCGGGGCTGCTTTTGTTGCTTCCGAAGACTGGAGGGAAAGAAGAACAAAACTCTCCTAAGGCCACAACGGATTATGGGAAGGGCACTGACTGACTGACACTGTGGCACTCACTCGCTACTCCTTCTTCAGTGCCATCGACGGGAGGATCAACCTCACTGAACACTGAGCAAATGAATTCGTTGTTTTATTACGTTCAAAGAGAGAGAGACTTCCGGTAAGGGCACTGGAGTTAACGCATCCAAAATGGATCACAGGATCACAGGCCTCGAACGCTAACGATCAAAGGAGAGTCCATTAAGGTGGGAATAGAACGCGATGACGGGGTTGGAACACTGGAACAGTGCCGCTTGGCTGTGGAACGAGAGGAACTCGATAACGAAATGGCTGGAACAGTCTAAGGCAACACGTGCTGGTTTAGTACTGGTTATTCTGAGCAAGTTCGAAGAAGAGCGGTTTCAAATTGCCAAGTACTACTTATTTCTTTTCTTTTCTTTTTTTCTAATAGAGCTGTACCAAAATTCTTGACTTTTTTCCCTGTTACAAAATGGTAAAGACTTTTTTTTTCCTTAAGGATCTGTACCAAAACTCCTGGTCTTTTATTCCCGTTTCAAAATGGCGTGAGGACTTTTATTTTCTCTTGACGATGCGTACCAAAATTCCTGGCCTTTTTCTTTCCTGTTTCAAAATGGTAAGTACTTTTTGTTTTCTGAACGATCTGTACCAAATTTTTAGTCCTTTTCCCCCTGGGGCTTTTATTTATATTTTCCCTCTCCTGATCAAAAAAACAAATCCAAGTGCAGTGGAAGCCTTACTAATAAGTGGATAATAGTATGATGTTATTTATTTCTTTTACAAATTTCGTTACACCTTCTTTAGGAGGAACCAAGACGACTCCAGAAATAACGTTATGATTTTTCACTGATCTTTACGTAGTTCTTTTCACATCTAAAGATTACAGCAATAACTCAATCACTGGCAAAGTTGACTACTGAAAAAAGAATGAAGTCCACATCAAAGTACAACTTTCCAAGGGCAGGAAAGACACAGACGGACACCACCGGATACAATAATAACTATAGCACTTTGAGACTCTTCTCTACATTTCGTTAAATGAAATGCCAATCGTTTCATGAACAATATTTCATTTTCAATTTAAAACATCAAGATTACATCGACATCTTCATGCAAGGAATTCACTCGCAAATCTCACTCTAAATTCAAGTAGCTGAATGACTATCTTTTTGTTTAACTTCACGTCACTACGAGTTAACGCTTAAGTTCACACAAAATTCGTTTGGGAGCACTTTCCTCACATTGCATCTAACACAGAACACTACGAGTCGCTGTCACATGAATGTCAGTTATCACATAAATTGGGTAAACAAAAAAAATCTTACAAAAACGATTACCTGAAGGGGAACATGAAACCGTATTGAATATCACAGCAAAAGATAAACAAACCTATTTTAGTTATGGAAGAAATCGCATAAGGAAAATTCGTATACTGATACACAAAACGTCAATATAATAAATATATTCATGTCAACACGAGAGGTTTACTGACATGCAGTATTATGATATAACACTTGACATTTTGTCTCATTAAACATTTATGTTAGCAACTTTCACATAAAACATATTCAGACCAATGCAATGACACCAAATTCTCACGTGTCAGTTAAAGAGAAATATAAGTGTAATCCGTTTCACACTTCAAGACCTTGTAGTACCTCAACAATGATAAATTATGTTAATCCGTTTCAAACACTTTTCAAAGACCTTGTAGTATCTCCATGATAAATTAGTGTAAAGTTATTTTAATATGTGAATATATTTATATACATATTTCTGTCCGTATCTCGTCTATATAGTTTTTCCTCTCTCTTCTGCATGACATTTTTGTTATTCCGTGCAAGCTTATAATAATAATAATAATAATAATAATAATAATGATTAATAATAATAATAATAATAATAATCAATAATAATAATGGAGAAACGCAATCAACAACAACAACAACAAAAATAATAATAATAATAAGATAATGGAAAAGGAAACAACAACAACAAAACAACAACACAATAATAATAATAATGGGAAACAAACAACAACAACAACAATAATAATAATAATAAACAAGAGATTTGAAGTAAGCTAGAACTTCATCATTCGCGGGGAAACTTTCATTTAAAGCAGAATTGTAACAACAAATGTCATACAAATTAAATGTTCTCGTTATAAGCCATAAAACCTTGAAATAATCTTAAGAGGGGTCATCACAGATTCATACTCTTTAATGAATAGCCTGTATGTATGTATGTATATATGGTGTTTTTACGTTGCATGGAACCAGTTGTTATTCAGCAACGGGACCAACGGCTTTACATGACTTCCGAACCACGTCGAGAGTGAACTTCTATCACCAGAAATACACATCTAAGTCCCCATTGGAGTGCTCGAGAATCGAACTCGCGGCCACCAATAGTCATCACAGATTCAAAGATCTCGTTGGTAGTCATCGAAAATTGCAGCCTGGGTGTCGAATAAGAATGGGAGAGAGAGAAGAGGCTACAGTGCCTGGGAACGGTTTGCGTAGGAGGAAGAGAGGGTTGAAAAGGGGGTGATGAAAGTAGGGAGATTAGCATAAAAAAAAAAAAAAATGGGGCCAGTGTTTCGAGGTGGTCTGGTCACTTCGAGAGAACTGAGGACGCTTTGTTCTTTAAGCTTTGTCAGAGAGAGAGAGAGAGAGAGAGAGAGAGAGAGAGAGAGAGAGAGAGAGAGAGAGAGAGAGAGTTGTTGGACGGTTGGCAGAGGAGTTGGAGCAGAAGTTATGGCACTTGAGTACTTCCAGAGAGAGTAACGAATGTATGAAAAGGTTGGAAGAACAGACAAACAGGTGATTGTTCATCTCTGATTCGACAAAAAAACAAACAATGGCATCGTCTTTCTCTGGAACTGCCTCATTATATATAAACTATGTTATTTGTATTATATGTGCGTTATTATTATTATTATTATTATTTGGATGAACCCTGTTCGTATGGAAGAAGCCTATCAAAGGGGCCATTACTTGAAATTAAAGCTTCCAAAAAAAAGAATATGGTGTTCATTTGGAAGAAGAAAGAGGAGGTAAAGGGAAATACAGAAAGAAGAGATCTCACTATAAACACACACACACACACACACACACACACACACACACACATATATATATATATATATATATATATATATATATGTGTGTACAAACATATAAAGCTTTACAATTCTACTTCAAAACCAAACTTCACCAGACAATTACTATCGCTACAGAATGACAAGGGCCAATAATCTTGCTATCGATTATCAGACCGACTACAAAGGCCGCCGACACAGTAGAGAGAGAGAGAGGAGAGAGAGAGAGAGAGAGAGAGAGAGAGAGAGAGAGAGAAATTAAAATTCCACCCTCTAAGGTGAACCTCCACAATAGGCGAAAGAAGTTTCTTGGACGCCCGCCAGATAAACGCTACTGGCGCCCCTTTGAAAAAAACCCCGCATTGATAACCAGCCCACGGACGCCCCCCCCCCCCCCCCCCCCCCCCCCCCCCCCCCCCCCCCCCCCCCCCACCCCCCCCCCCCCCCCTTCACTCCTACCTTACGAGGAGAACGTTCTGTGGCCCACCTACGAAAAACCTCTATCTTCATTTTCTGTACAGCGTATAATGCTGAATGAAACTTTTAGCCACGGCCCCTTGGTGGCCTGTGATGTTGGCCCCATAGCGATGTCAGACGCATGATAATAGCTAAC
Source organism: Macrobrachium nipponense (assembly GCF_015104395.2). Lineage (NCBI taxonomy): Eukaryota > Metazoa > Arthropoda > Malacostraca > Decapoda > Palaemonidae > Macrobrachium > Macrobrachium nipponense. The sequence continues at coordinate 16,927,166 of NC_087215.1, read as the reverse complement.
TTTAACCTTGAGTAAAATAAACCTACTGAGGCTAGAGGGCTGCAATTTGGTTATGTTGGATGACTGGAGGGTGGTTTTGTGCCAATTTGTAGCCCTGTAGCCTCTGTAGTATTTAAGATCTGAGGGCGGACGGACAGACAAAAAGCAATCTTAATAGTTTTCTTTTAGGTAAAAGTAATCATTAGACAAAACAAACAACCCCTCGTAAACCCTAACATACGAACCTAGAGATGGGGCTAGAGAACATCTTGGATTACTATGCTACCTCGTATTCAAGCAATATATAGATGGAAGGGTAAATCTGACATGGATTATGGAGGAACTTAAACAACTGATTCCCATAATTTTACGTGGCAGTCACCTAAATAAGCTTTCATCAGTAAGAGAACAAATTGGTAGAGTCAACGTCTCTCTCTCCAAGGTTGAAATTTATCGGCAAAGAATAATCCATAATTGCAAGACACTGCAAATTTTGCCGTGTCAATCCACATTTCCTAATATCATAAGAGATTCATACACCCACCGAGTCCATGAAGGTTTCTTCAATACCTCAACTGTACAGCAAATTATTCATCTTTAAAAAAAAAAAGACTATTAGCTGGGATTCCAATGGACATTCCAGTGCAAGACAAAGTTTCAAAGGCCAAAGAATTCTGCCTTAACACAATTGTACACCGATGTACACCAATTTAATATTAAGTATTCTAAAACACCTCTAATAAATTAAAAATGTTGAGAGAGAGAGAGAGAAGAGAGAGAGAGAGAGAGAGAGAGAGAGAGAGAGATGATTAATATATTATTATTGCCCCTTTTCCCCTTACGTACAAAGGTCACCATTTTATACAAAACTGGAAGCAAAAGAGTCCCAACACAGAAATCTTTTTAAAGCCATCTCCCAGCGCCCTCCAATCTCGCGAAGGGAGACAGCAGCAGCTCGACAAACAGTCCCTAGGCAATGGAGCGTTAAAACTCTTTAAGTTTCCAAATATTGTAATGTAAAGGGGGACTTGCTAAAGCCCGGAAACAGGCGAGTCGTGCTTAAAATGGTACCCTTTCGTTTACATACATACATGCACACACACTATATATATATATATATATTATATATATATATATATATATCTATATATATAAATTAATTAAATGTATGTATGTATAGAGCAGGTTCCACAGTAATATATAGTTGACTTACAAAACGAAATATATTTGTTTAAATATATTGAACAATTAAAGAGTTGTCATCCTCCTTCTATGAACTTTAGTGATCAAGTGCCACAAGATGGACGACGAAGCAGTAGCTATATATATATATTAATATATATATATATATATATATATATATATATATATATATATATATATATATATATATATCATATAATCATATGGTTCCTCATAACGACAAGGAGGAATGACAAAAAAATCAACATAATGGCCATTTATACTACGCATCTGTTAACTGATAATTCATGGATGAACATATGAATATAAAACTTCCACATTAGAACTGTATCAGTCACCACCGGCAAAGGCCAATCAACACTGAGTATAAGCATCTTAAGGGCTCTGCATCATTCACCTCCATATCACTCTCTTTCAATACCTTTCACGCCATCTATCCAGGATCCAGAAACTGCTGACTACCACAACGTCTCAGCACATCATCAAAATGTCTGCTGCTGCTGCTGCTGCAACTTACAAACAAAAATAGATACTTCCTCGTGCGTCATCACACGATCCGAGAAAAAGACATAAAAAAAAGTACTAATCCTCCACGAAGAAGAACAAAGGCGCTGGAGATTCCTTCCTCATTTAAAAACTTTTGAAAAAGTATATTAACTCTCTCTCTCGCTCCTCATCCTCTCGCGGCGTCCTCTTCTGGTCTCGCTCCTCTCTCTCCCCTCTCCATCTCCATCCTTTCAACCTAGCGCCGGCCTCGCTATTCTGAAATAAAGTTTTCAATATGAAATCAGCAGCACCTTACCTGAGAATTTTTTTAATTAAACATTATTCTCTCTCTCTCTCTCTCTCTCTCTCTCTCTCTCTCTCTCTCTCTCTCTCTCTCTCTCTCCAAAACCACTTACAGCCGAGGACGAAGCAAATTTGGCAGTCATAAAAGCCTAATGGAATTATTTCTACATAAACTCAACAACCTGACCATCTGTATGGGGACATTTAAAGAGACGAAAGGCAAATAGGAATTAAGTAAAGATGCAGAATAGGAAGAGGGGATATATATATATATATATATATATATATTGACCTGATGGAATGAAAAACTGGTAATGTGGGCCACAGAAATTGGGGAGAGAAATAAAATCTTATAAACAACCTAAAGGAACGACAGATAATATCTCATGAAGAAGGGGAACGGGGAGGAAAAAAGTAGATAAGAGAGAAACGGCAGTAATGAATACATACAGTACGTAGAGGATGGGGAAGAAATGGCAGATGGAGGAGAACGGAACCAAGACGCCAAAGTAAACAAAGAGAGAGAGAGAGAGAGGGAAGAAAGAGAGAGAGAGAGAGAGAGAAGAAGTGAGGGGGAAAGTGGAATGGGTCTGAGAGGAGAAGTGGAAAAGATACGAGACAGAAAGAGAGATAACGACGCCATTTTGCAATATGGAAATGTTTAACGCAAAATCAAATAAGCAAAATGAAACGGCAAAAACAAACTGAGAGAAATAGATAGTGAATAACAGCAGGTGGAGGCAGCGAAAAGGGGGAGGGGGAAGAGATAATGATACTTAGAAGGAAAGAAGACAAAAAAAAAGGAGGCGCTCAGGAATCACTTTACTGGATTTCCTTTCTCTCTCTCTCTCTCTCTCTCTCTCTCTCTCTCTCTCTCTCTCTCTGTGTACTTTTCCTCGCCTTTTTAAGAATCGCGAAGAAATGATTTCATTACCAAAGAGGTGGGAGAGAGAGAGAATCAGTATCATTTCACGTGATTTTTTTCTCTTTTAAAGGAAGGGACGGAAATGATTACGTGATCGAGAGAGAGAGAGAGAGAGAGAGAGAGAGAGAGAGAGAGAGAGAGAGAGAGAGAGAGTGGATTTCGTTCATTTAAATTTCAACCATCATCGAACATTGGAAGCACGGACAGGCAAACATTATACCGCCACAGCAAAAAATATAATAATAATAATACAACGAAAACCTATCTCATGACCAAAGAATTAAAAACCGAAAAAGAAAGAGGGCCACAAACCATACCCGAATTCTCGCCATGGAACCGCAGCGAGAAGGAAATGCCTTTCAGGCGTGATTCTTGGCCACAGGTGATTCGGCCCTGATGGGGGCATCAGGTGATTCCTACCCATGTCAAAAGGTCAGTTGTCACACACACACACACACACACACACAAAAGTACATTTCGAAATTGTCGAAGCAATTCCTTCTTACAACTAACAATATCCATAAAATTAAAAATTACAAACAGGCTCACTCACTCACATTTTACACACACACACACACACACACACACATATATATATTATATATATAGTATATATATATATAAATATATATATATATATATATATATATATAATGTTAATCGAAACTATTCCTGATTAACTCGACAATAACGATATAAAACAAATGAAGAAGGCGGATATTAAATTTACTATTCAGTAACGAATTCGACATATTACTGGTAAGAGATCATCTACCTCTAATTTATGTAATTTCTAAAATCGTTAAACTGACATAACTCTTACATGACAAAAACGCAACAAAACAGCCCTAAAAAAAATCAATTGCATACCAATTACCACGACTAAACATTTACAATAGACATGAGAAGCCTTAACGTCAAAAAAAAAAAAAAGAAGAGAGAGAGAGAGAGAGAGAGAGAGAGAGAGAGAGAGAGAGAGAGAGAGAGAGAGAGAGAGAAATCCAACCCACAACTTTCCAAGAATACAACTCGACCGCAGGTAGAATTTCACCTAACCCTGTAAATTTATACGAACAATCTCATCAACCCCAATAAATTTCACGAGAGAGAGAGAGAGAGAGAGAGAGAGAGAGAGAGAGAGAGAGAGAGAGAGAAGAGAGAGACCTTATATATATCACGGGAAAATTCGTACAGTACCCCTAAAAATAAATAAAAATAAATGAAATATATCCAACTCTTCAAATGTATACAATTAATATATATATACAATTTCGTTGTTTTCAATAAATAGAATAAATAATATTATAAAAAACGACCCTCGGCTAACCCTTCAGAACTGACAGTAATATTGTTTTATTCAAAAGTAAAAAATAAAATAAAAAATATAAACTGAGAGAATTCCCTTTAACCCTTCAAATCAATAGAAAAAGTCTCGGGACTCCAAAATTAAATAAAAATAAAAATAGATAGGATTCCCCTCATCTTTCAAAGCTGATGGGAAAAAATATATGTAGCTCCTCATATAAAAAAATGAAATTGATATCATTCCCTCAAACAATAAAAATTAATTCTGCTTTAACTGAAAATTCGTAAGACTATGTATATGCATTTGTTAAGCCAGTTAATTAAATAACTGTAACCAACACCCACTACCATCCAGTCTTCTTGTAAATATTTTCTATTTGAATTTTTTTTAGCATTTGCAATCTTTCGACTCTTCATTTTACACTTTTTCCTTTATGTAATTATGGATATCGCCTAATTATAAAATCCCATCCCAGCAACTTTGTCTTTTTGCTAATATAATACGCGACTGTAGCAAAACTTGACATAAGGCTATGGACATTGTATCAGTTGAAGAACATACTTCCTACTGACATTTAGCTATGAAAGTCGTCGTTGTAAGAAGCCACCATTCCCTGACTGTGCTTGGTTATCAATATGGAAACTAATTGTATCTTCGACAAAATATACAAGGTATACCTAAATACATAGTAAAAAAAAAAAAAAAAAATTCATTTGACAAAAAAAAAAAAATTTGGAAAAAATTCATGAAATTTTTTTATTTGAGAAAAAAGTAAAGAAAATTTTTTGATTTAACAAAAAAAAGTAAAGGGAATTTTTTGATTGAAAAAAAAAGTATGTAAAGGAAATTTTCTGATTTGACAAAAAAGTAAAGAAATTTTTTTTATTTGACAAACAAAAACTAAAGAAAAATGTTTGATTTGACATCTGGCAAAACTAAAAATCCTGATCAGTATACAACCCAGTATTATCACTACCGTTACTGGTATTAAGTACTATCACAAGACACAATGAATACAAAATCTAAATAAAATTCAATATGGAGTAAAATGGTATAAAATCTATTTTTAGAAGCTGGCAAGTTTTTAGCAACTAATTTATATGAACCAAACATCATAAAGACCCATTTACCTACAGATATAAAAAGATGTTATAAAATAAAAGATAACGAAATAATTATGCTTACGTAACACTTAACAAGTAACACTAAAGAAACACGAAATAAGCAATGCACAAGAACAAAGGGAAAAAAAATTCGTTACGCAACTTCAGAAATCTTAAAAAACGTCACGGAAGAGACGTATAACCTAACACCAAAAAACGTTTCCAGCTACGTAATTAACAAACGTAACACCAGTCGAACACCTAGCCCTAAGTTTTACGTAAAGTCCCAACGGAACAGCGATGAACATTCGAAACTTTCCGTACAAAAGCGTCAAAAAAAGTGGCGGGGGAGGGGGGGGAGGGGGGCGCCTTTGCCCAATTTCACGGTGCGCCTTCCGGCTGATTGGCTGATATGCGATTGAATCGACCGTGGATTCTACCTATGGCAGTGGTTCTTAACCTGGGGGGCGCGCACCCCTTAGTAATTTCCAGGGGAGGCGCGAGCCCTATGGAAAAATTAAACAAAAAATTCCTTAATTATATTCGTCATTGTCTTAACAAGAGTGAGGAACTAACATTCAGATTATGAAAAAATGCAAAAGTATAGCCTTATAACGTTACTTTAGTTGATAAATTCCAAAAATGGCTCAATATTTCAACAAAAATATTGGCAGAACCCAGAAGCAATAAGAAATGCATATATTTTTCCACCAGCCAGTGTTTGTGTAAATCGTTGGGAAGAGGATTGAAGTAACAGACACACACACACACACACACACAATAATACCCCTCGTGAGTTGCATTCCCCAAATCAAGGTCTTATTGTATATGAAATTTCAACAAACTTCTAGGACATTCTCACAAGGTCCGAGTTTGAACGAGAAAACAGAAGAAGCCTGACACTGTTAACTCCAACCAGTCTGTGAGGTTATAACAACAAGAAACTGAAAAGAGAGAATCACACTAAGCCCTTTCCCAGACCCTATAACTACACTTTGCGGGTAAATACGAGTCGCTTTCGACGTAAACAGCAAAAACTTTTAACACCTAGGCGACGTAAATGATTTTATGCGGAATCCTCGGATGCCATGGCACCCAGGATTCTTAAAAAAGTTTCGAGAAACAATAGGAAATAAAGGATAATCCACCCCCATTTTTTTTTTTCGAGGACAAAATAATGCACCTAACCAATGAAAGACTCAACTGTGAGTTTTCCCATTACCAGAAAGACATTTTTTTTGGGTGGGGGATGAAAACGTTTCAATTACAAAAATTTCGTAAACGAAATAAATTCCACACCTACAAAGCATTATTCTCTCTCTCTCTCTCTCTCTCTCTCTCTCTCTCTCTCTCTCTCTCTCTCTCTCTCTCTCTCTCTATATATATATATATATATATATATATATATATATATATATATATATATATATATATATATATATATATATATAATATATATTATATATATATTATATATATATATATATTTATAATATATATATATATATATATATATATATATATATATATATATATTTATAATATATATATATATATATATAATAACAGAGAGAGAGAGAGAGAGAGAGAGAGAGAGAGAGAGAGAGAGAGAGAGAGAGAGAGAGAAGAGAGAGAGAGAGCCTAATCTCCAATTCCTGATCACGATCCCATTCCACAGTGATGTATGGGTGTTGACCGGCATCATATGTGACACCAACAGACCCAATTACCGTCATTCCAACGACCCAGACTCGCCAATCCCCCCCCTCACCCCCACCCATCCCAGGTGGCATTATCAATTTCAGAAATTGCAGTATGAAGGATACCTCTTCTTCCCTTGCGCGAATGACGAAGGACAACTGTAGGAGAGATTGGGACACTCAAGGACGATATCCTGAGGTCATTATTTGAATTGGATTAATACAATCATGCATACATACCCAAATACACACAATATATATACATACATATATATATATATATATATATATATATATATATATATTATATATATATATTATAAATTTATTTGACACCCTTTGCCGCTCACTCAGAAAAACAAACACCAAACGTCAATCTACATAAATGAATAGATAAATTCATACTGCTACGCATGCAACAAAAAGGTATATACAAAAAACTAACTCTCAGCATTACAGAAAGGACTATCGCGCAATGAAACCTTCTCTCAATATATATTCCACCTACAGCAAGAGCAGATACCTGGAACAGTACCAAATTCAGCGATAACGCCTCAATCCACCGGCTGGAATAATGCTGGAATAATGTCAAGGCGAAAGCAGGCGAGAACCAGTTTGAGGAAAGGGCACCAGGACGGGATTGGTCCCTTTTAGGACGCGATCATCGGTAAACGCCGCATGACCCAAGATGACATCTCTGATTTGATATGATTTATATAGATTTTCGGCATCTATGCCAGGCACTGGGGCAACTAAGGCCGTTCAGCGCTGACACGGAAATTGACAGTAAAATGTTTGAAAGGTGTTACAGGAGGAAAACCTCAAAGCAGTTGTACTTTGAAACAATGGTTGGGAGAGGGTGGTCAGTAGGATGGAAGAAAGAGAATATGAATGGGTGTATAGTAAAAGGAATGAAAGTAGTTGCAGCTAGGGGCCGAAGGGACGCTGCAAAGAGCCTTAAGTAATGCCTACATTGCACCGAATGAGGTGTCATGACGGCACTAGCCCCCAACGGGGAAGGGAACATCTCGAATAGAACGCAACTTAGGGTAAAAATGTCAAATGCAAAGCATATAAAAAATATTGTCTTCCGACTGCGAATTCAGACATAAAACGGAGAGAAGAGGAGCCAATTGCAAGGGCAAGTGCAATCGTTAAAAGCTAAAAGACAGAACGTGACCTTTGAGGAAAAATCGATCCAGTATGAGGAGACAATGTTTGGGATATGACCCAACTTTCAGTCATGGCGACAACCACGTTTCAAGAATTTTCTTTTCTTTTCTTTTCGCTCTCCTCCTCCTCCTCCTCCTCCCCAACACACAAACAGAGGAGAGAGAGAGAGAGAGAGAGAGAGAGAGAGAGAGAGAGAGAGAGAGAGAGAGAGAGAGAGATTGTTACCATGCCGACACTCCACGACTAATTGACCATGATTTCTTTAAAAAAAAAAAAAAAACAGGTTAATGAGGAGAGCAGCGATCCGTAGTCCCATTTTCGATTCTTGGTTAGCAATTTTATGTAAAGGATTGTTAGTGAATATGCACGGGGGACAGGTAAATAAGTTATTTCTCATTTTTTCATTAAAAAAAATAAAAATAACAATATTAATTACTTCTAATAATCCCATAATAATTACCCAACTTTCCTTTTTCTGTATCTAAATAATTCGGAAACACTAAGAAGAGAATAAGTTACTCTTTATTTTCTACTATACTAAAATCTTTTCCTTTCCCAGTTTTTCTTCTTTGAAATGATTAAAGTTCTCATTTCCTTCTTAATTCTGAAAATGATTAGTTACTTTTACATTCATTATCATACCAACCATAATTCTCTTGCGATATTTCTTTTCCCACATTTAAATATGCATTTCTAAATTACTTTTTCCTTCACTACCGAGCCGTTCAATCTGTTTTCTCTGTCAGAACGATTATTATAATATTCTTTTCTGTAAAAAAAAATTAAATCAACACATTTTCATAACGATAAAATTCTCTCCTTTTCTCCATCAAAATGACCAACGACTTCTATCGCCATTAGATTAACCATAGCATATATTTTCTTTTATTAAATGTAAATTTTCTTTAGTTTTTTTTTTTTTAGCAATATTGAACATTAGTTATTTAGTTACTTAATTCACATTACTTGCTTTTCCTAATCCCCATAACAAAGAAAAATATGCTTTTTCTTCGTTAAGACACTCGACAAGTCTTCATAAAAAAAATCAGTACTTTTATCATTTTGCTTAAATGATGAATCTAATTTTCTGCTCTCCCATAATTAATCTAGTTTACAGCGACTTTTTCTAATTTAACGAATGCTTCTCCCTTTTTAAATGTAAAATACAATATATTTTAGCGCCTGGGACGTTACAATAATGAGCAAGCTTTCTACCCACATCATAAATACAGGATTTCTCGCAATGAAACTGAACCCTACTTTTAATTACTTATAATACGTATCAGCTTGAGTCGAACACCTTCTTTTTAAAACTTATGAGAGCAACATTTATGAACTTAATGTGATTCACAGTTAACATTTAAACAATTAAGTAACCGCGTAATAAACAACAGCTTTCTCTCAGAGAGAGAGAGAGAGAGAGAGAGAGAGAGAGAGAGGAGAGCGCTTACACCTTGTTCGGGTTACCCCAGGTCCCTCAGTGTGTGGCACCTCTAATGTCTACCAGAGAACTGCTAATGCATATTCCGGTATATTTTGCATCTTCCAATCTTGGATGGTCTGGGATGCTGATTAGATATCTGTCGAGTTTATTCTTAAACACATCTACGCTCACTCCTGATATATTCCTCAGATGAGCTGAGAGAGAGAGAGAGAGAGAGAGAGAGAGAGAGAGAGAGAGAGAGATTAGTGTCAAAAAGCAAAGATCACTGAAGGGGAGGGAGACAGCAATAGATTAAACTTGCGTCAAAATGGCATAGGTCGCATAAGGTGTAAGAGATAACGAGAGAGAGAGAGAGAGAGAGAGAGAGAGAGAGAGAGAGAGAGAGAGAGAGAGAGAGAGAGAGAGACTTTAAATACATAGTGAGCATATATATGTACATATTTTATTTTCCCATCTATTTCATGAACCATTCTCCCAGCACGGCCAGACCACCAGCATTAGCATTGTTATACTGGTCAATCAATGTACCCAGCAACGAGAGAGAGAGAGAGAGAGAGAGAGAGAGAGAGAGAGAGACCTTACCTTACAGACCTTACATCTTGTTCGGGTTGCCCCAGGTCCCTCAGTGTGAGGCACCTCTAGTGATGGGTGGGGTCTTAGCAGTTCCGTTCCGGAATACATAATAAAAAAAGAATCTCAAATGTAAATAAGAACACACAATAACACAAGAGAATAATGATTGACCTCCTGAAAGCATAAAAAAAAAAAAAAATCTAATCAGTACAATAACAGAGAGGGAGAGATTGTTGGAGAACTTGCGATGTAGTAAAACCATTCCTCCCATCTACTTTAATTCATCAACGGACGCAGAGAGAGAGAGAGAGAGAGAGAGAGAGAGAGAGAGAGAGCCGGCTTTCCCTCACTCCCCTCAGATATCGAAAACGTCAAACTCCATGCCGTCTTCACACTCGAATTCAATGAATATATATCTTCAATCAAATGGTTCTTGGAGGCTCTGTGTAAGACGAAAAAAAAAAAAAATACAAAACAACTGATGTGTTCAAAGGCGAATGATTAGCCTGTCCTCAGGGATCACGTGGGAGAAATTGTGATTGTAGTATGTATGAATGTATGTTTGTATTTACATATATATTATATATGTGTGTGTTTAATACACACACACACACAAATCTTGTGGTAAAAATTCACTTCTTCCAAAAGACAAGGACTTGACACGCAAAGCAATGTAAATTTACTGACAAAACGCAAACTAATCTTGACCTTTCCCTAACATTGCAATGTAATTTCTCGCCGTTGCCACACACACTTCTGAATTACATTCGGCAAAAAAAAAAAAAAAAAAAAAAAAAAAAAAAAAAAAAAAAAAAAAAAAACAACAACAAAACACAAACGAAGCAGTTTCGACGTGAATGTTAACTGACGTATTGCTGCTGCTGCTGCTGCGTGTCTAGCGAATCTTCATCTTCGATAAGAAAGCAAAATCCAAACCTTGCTGACGTCAACATGGCAACATGAGTCAGAGTGAAGAATGTCGTGAAAAATCTATTCTTCGAAATATATATATTTGTGTGTGTGTGTGAATACTGCGCTCTCTCTCTCTCTCTCTCTCTCTCTCTCTCTCTCTCTCTCTCCATATATAAATAAACCTTGGATCATTAGAATGAGGGACGATGCTGAAACTTGGTAGCTGCAGAATCCCAGTACGAATAATAATAATAATAATAATAATCATCATCATTCATCATCATCATCATCATCATGCCATCAATTAAATTTCAATTATCCATCATCAATCCATCAATCCTCAATTCATCATCAATATCAATCAATCCTCATCATAATCATACCACAACCATCATTCAATCCATCAATCATTCAATCATCTCATCATCATTTCATCATCATGGTTACCACCAACACTACCATAACCATCACCACCAACACTACAATCATTCTCACCACCATCACCATCACCTTCTTCGCTCTGGAAAACTATTTCAATTTCGTAGGAGGAGGAGGAGGAAGGCGGGGAGGAGGAGAGGAGGAGGAGGAGGTAGGAGGAGGAGAAGGAGGAGGAGGAGGAGGAGGAGGAGAGGAGGAGGAGGAGGAGAGAGAAAGTCCCAGCCAAACCATTATTATCATTTAAGGATAACAGCTGCCGGTGTCTTTTCAAGTTTAAGTTTTCTGATAAAAAAAAAAAAAAAACAAAAAACCGAGGGACTGACTTTCCAGCGAAACCTCATATAAAGAAAAAGTCTGTGTGTGTGTGTATGGAAGGGAGGGGGATCTGTAGGTCCGTAGGGAGGGGCAAGAAAAGTGATTAATTAAATAACAAATAACCCCAAATAACACGTTTAATTTCATCTGAGGGCGGACAGGCAAAAAAAAAATAATAATAATCACACACACACACGCAGCTTATCATACACGATACACGCCCGAATAATACACAGGAACAAATCTGTAGAAATAATATCACAGACCATAGAGTATTCGACCCCTTCATCTTTCTCAGAAACACGTGGAACACACACACACACACACACACACGAAATAAATAAATAATAAAAAAAATAATTCCTCAAATTGAAGCTGTTGCAAATGACAGCAATTCACAGCTGGATCACTCCAT
>NC_087215.1:16902391-16909891 GCF_015104395.2 Macrobrachium nipponense | reverse complement strand
AAGAAATATATTCTAAAAAAAAAATAAGGGCAGTGTTTACTACTGACCTGTGTATTCAGTAACGATAAAAGAACTTAAGAACAACCTAAAATATCTTGACCAGAAAACACCACATACTATAATATCCATTATAATTATGGGTATGTGAATACAAAGAAACAGTAAATGTAAACCATGGGTTATGGAGACAAAAAAAAAAAAAAAAAAAATGTCAACCTTCGATTTCACAAGCGTCACCACCTTCATACCAATCGCCACCCGAGTCGCGGGCAAAACGAATAGACGTGCATCCAATGATTAAGGATGGGGAGTTCAACGTGCTGTTTATAATCCCACGAGTAATGGCGACAGCGTAGGATAAGGATTATCCCCGATGACGTCACGCGCCTACTGCCTTGCAGGATGACCTGTTGTTCGTTTTCACATCGGAATGTCTGTGGCATTGGCCTGTACTGTATTCAACGGGTATGTATGCATGTTGGAGAATGTTCGGGTTTTCTTAAAAATTGTGATATTGACGATAAAGTTACATTAATAATAATAATAATAATAATAATAATAATAATAATAATAATAATAATAATAATAATAATACGAGCAATTCTCGCAAATTTAGATACTGGGATTATAAAATCATAGCCATAAATACATTTTCATAATAATAATAATAATAATTATAATAATAATAAATCACATATCTGTCTTTTATATCATTTGCATGTTTCAGCTGAGAAAAAATTAAGACATCTGTTCGGCAAAAAAAAAAAAAAAAAAAAAAAAAAAAAAAAAAAAAAAAGAAAAAAAAAACGCAATAAAATTACTTGCGCCCTTCACGTTTTGGTTAAAACCACAACTACAAATGTAGGTAACACGTCGAGTATTAAAACCACCGAAAAGTGTTGATTTTACCTAAAAAATCTGCTGCACAAGTTAGAAATGAAAATCTGAACCTACCGAATACTCAGCACGTCGCCGACATTCTCTAACTCTCTCTCTCTCTCTCTCTCTCTCTCTCTCTCTCTCTCTCTCTCTCTCTCTCTCTCTCTCTCATTAGGTCATGTCAGGAGACTCGAAATTCAAAACTGGGCCGTAAACACCCCATTTCATCATAATATACGACCACTTGTTTGGGAGAGAGAGACTTTTGAGAGACACAATTCTCGTGGCACTCTTACTCGGCTGGCCCTGGATGATGGCACTGTCTCAAGTATTTTTTTTGGTTTTATTTAGAGGATACTAAATGGCGATTTTATTCTACGCATCAAATCTTCATGAGAGTTTTAACGACCGCAGAGTACTTGCGGATATCTTTTTTATGGCTAGTTCGCCAGAGATTTTTAGACTCCAGGGTCTTGGGAGATTTTACTATGAAAAAAATTTTGCCATAACGTCTACGGATAACTCTTCCATAGTCGCTGTGTTCATGAGAAATACTCTCTCTCTCTCTCTCTCTCTCTCTCTCTCTCTCTCTCTCTCTCTCTCTCTCTCTCTCTCTCTCACTTATTCACATATATATATATATATATATATATATATATATATATATATATATATATTTAATATATATACGTAAATATATATACATGCCAGTATATGAGAGAGAGAGAGAGAGAGAGAGAGAGAGAGAGAGAGAGAGAGAAGAGAGAGAGGTATACTTCTCATGAACATAGCGACTATGGAAGAGTTACGCGAGACGTATGAGTAAATATATATATATATATATATATATATATATTTATGTATGTGTAAAAATCACTACCGGCGCCGCGTGACACGAGGGACCTCAGTGAAATTCCTCCACTCTTGTCTTACCTGAACTTCGTCTTCCACAACAGACAAAGGTCCTTTATGAATTTATGTTATAGCTCATAGCACACGATTGTATCTATCGAACAAGAGTAGAATCCTGACATTCCCCAGCAACATGCGCTGCGTGTTTGTGCATCTCGCATATCTATCTAGAATAGGATAAATTCAGAATGTATGCCAACAACCAAACGCTGGGACCTACAAGGTCATTTAGCGCTAAACCGGAAACTGACCGAGAGAAAGGATTAAAAAGTGCAATAAGAGGAAAATCCCAAAGCAGTTACACTATGAATCAATTGTTAAGAGAGGGTTGAGGAAAATAAGATGGAAGAAAGAGAATATGAACGAAGGTACAGTAAAAGGAATGAAAGGGCTTGCAGCTAGGTGCCGAAAAGACGCTACAAAAACTAAGTAACGCCTACAGTGCATCGCATGGGGCACACTGACGGCACTGCCCACCCGGCCCGGAATAAAAAAAGGTGTTTGTTTGTTTGTTTGTATGGTGTTTTTACGTTGCATGGAACCAGTGGTTGTTCAGCAACGGAACCAACGGCTTAACGTGACTTCCGAAGCACGTCAAGAGTGACCCTCGATCACCAGAAATAGACATCTCTAACCCTTTAATGGAATGCCCGAGAATCGAACTCACAGCCACCGATGTGGCAGGTCAAGACCACACCGATCACGCCACTGTGGCGCTTGGAATCGAAAAGTGAGCCAAACCAGTTCAATGATAAACAGAAGAGCTGCGAAACGGGGCTGACGATCTAAATGACATAGTAAGACCTCGAAGGAAGGAATGCAACGGGCAAGACAGGACTAAAAATACGCGCAGGGCAGCAGACGTCATTGCATGCGTACACGATTGATTTTCTTTCCTTTTTTTTTACCACCTCCACATAAATTACCGAAGCAATGACCACGCGAAATTGCAAGGGGGGGCAGCAAGGTACCCTCTAGGGTAAGGTACGAGACTTGCAATGAGCCCCATGGATCCTTGGGTCAGTTACACAAGATTTTCAATAGGTAATAATTTTTTTTACTTTCCGGATTGTCAAATGCGGGGGTATTTCAGGCGTTGCAGAAGTGTAATACAACAGATTGCATATTCTATATATATATATATATATATATATATATATATATATAATGAATGTCTTTACAGTAATACAACAGTATAATATGGGGACTATTTGAAACATTGCAACCATACATTTCGAGCACTTCTTTCTGTGCTCCTGATCACTGGTGAATATGGTGGCAACGTTCAATTAGTGTTTTATGGGCCTTTTATCATCATAATGTGTATATATATATATATATATATATATATATATATATATCTATATATATATATGTGTGTGTGTGTGTGTGTGTGTGTGTGTGTGTGTGTGTGTGTGTACTTACAGATTCCTATATAAATGTTAACCACAACATATACGATATCTAACATTTTAACATTTCCATTCACGATTCAAAACTAGAGAGAGAGAGAGAGAGAGAGAGAGAGAGAGAGAGAGAGAGAGAGAGAGAGAGAGTTACAAGGATTAGGATGACTCAAAGACTTATTAGTCCAATTGAGTAGAAACCATCGAGCGCTCACTTATCTATAGGAGCAGGTTTTAATGTTCATTTACAATGGTCTAATGAGAGAGAGAGAGAGAGAGAGAGAGAGAGAGAGAGAGAGAGAGCCCGATAACTATGACCATATAATCTTTCAAGGATGAATAATCAAACGTATCAGTTCAGTGGACTATACTGTGATTCGTTCACTCCCGACCAGCAAGGAATGAAGACCCCCTGCAGGCCTCGTGATGTAAAGGTATCGATACCTACACGAACTCGGTTTCGGCAACGTTAATTGTGCAACAGCCTTCTGGAAGCCTTGCGCAGAACTCTGAAGACGACAATAGTGTAGTGTTCTGGCGCAATCCCACTCAAGTACTTCCACCATACGCCTTTTTGTAGCTCCAAAAATTGAGGGTAAAACGATACGCTGGGAAAATTCCTTCTCTCAAGAACTCATGACAATAGCCGGTAATTAAATGGCATGTCAGTACCAAACTTCATACAATCTTTAACAAAATAATAAATAAATAAATGAATAAATAAATAAAATCATAACTGATTATAACTCCTGGATGTCAACATCAAGTAATATATAAAAAAAAAAAACTTAATCTTTAAAACATATTAACGAACAGAACATGCCATGCAAGTTTTGGACAAGAAACTTATGGCATACATACACACACACACACACACACACACACACACACACACACACACACACACACATATATATATATACATACATACATATACGTGTGTATGTATATATATATATATATATATATATATATATATATATATATTATTGCATATAACATACAATATCACAAAAACTAAATTCCTGTCGTACCACTAAAAAAAATAAAATACACTAACTTTGAAGCACAAGATTATTTCTTTTCTGTTACGACTAACCAATTCCAGGTTTTCTTCCATCGCAAATTTCCCCATCACAAGACAAACAAACAGGACGTTTTAACGCACACTGGCGAAAAAGACGCGACTACAAAGAATGAAAACCCAACATCATGTCAACGTCAAATCACGCCGTAAGTCATCGCTCAGGGGAATTTCATAGCTCAAAAGTTCCCCTTCTTAACTGATGAATCAAGGGTAATACCGCTGCGTAAACACCCCTCCACAGATCAACATTCATCATCTAACGAGGATTAATGTCTTTTTTTACGCTGAACTACCACTCATCACACAAGCTTTATGGGTCGAAAATTTTTTTTTATGAAAGAAGAACGATAACAAATCCAGATACGCTTAAGACAGATTTAAATTATATATATATATATATATATATAATATATATATTAAGCTACAAATGTCCTTTTGATATCCAATTCGCTCTACCTCGTAGCTAATATATTTTCATATATGTTAAACCCAAGGGAATTTTTGAATTGATAATAATTTCGTCTTCTCGTGGATTCGAACCATCGGACAGAAGAAAAAACCACGACTTCAGTGATTGTACCGACTCGGCCAGCAACTAAAAAAATTCCTCATCGGTTAGTACAATATGAAATAAAATAATACAGGAGAGAGAGAGAGAGAGAGAGAGAGAGAGAGAGAGAGAGAGAGAGGGGGGGGGGGGGTGGACGAAACCAACTGTAAAACTAGTACGAATCCCCCCCCCCCCACCCCATACACAATGCCGCTAAAGTCAGCATGAACGTATCCTATTTACTTGGCAGGCAATGAACGCCCTCAATACACATTTCCATAACTTAAAATTCAAAATACTTTAATTTTTCATGGAGGATCCTGTGACAAAGAAAAAAAAAAAATCTTGGCGGGGGGGGGGCGGGCCGCCCCCCCCCCCCCCCCCCCCCCCCCAACACACCTCATCTGGCGGCGCCATGTTTAGCCAAGACGGTTGCAGCAAGGGTCACCGCCGACGAAGACCTTGATGGACTGTCCTCTCTGCCCGTCATCAAAATTTCTCCACACGCTTCGCGGTGGCTCGGACCTAATTTCTTTTTAAAGTCGTGCTTACTCCCTTGCAAGTTAATACTCTTGTGCGGGAGGCCCCTTGCGTAAGAGTAAGAAGAAGAAGAAGAAGAAGAGAGAGAAGGAGAGAGGAGGAGGAGGAGGAGGAGGAGGATGAGACACGGATAATATATAAATAAGTAATACTAATAATAATACTGTTGAAAAGAAGAAATGGCAGAATTGGCGAGTTGATTTTATACATAAAATCAACTCGCTTAATTCTGCCATTCTTTTTAGAAGCACTTGCATAAAAGAGGGTCTTCTACCAAAATAATAATATAATAATAATAATAAATAACAATAATAATAATAATAATAATGAACATAAAAAGATTTTTTTTATTTCTCTAAGATAACGAGAAATCAAAACTGGATTTACGTTTTTCTGGAAAAATGCTCAAAATAATAATAATAATAATAATAATAATAATAATAATAATAATAATAATAATAATAATAATAATAATATAACTGGTTGCACAATCATGCAATCTACTATAATGTAATGTGTATAAATATTTTAAAGGTGTACAACAATCTACGGCCAACGGATTCCCCCCCCCCCCCCCCCCTCCGCCACCCCCCCCCCCCCCCCCCCCCGCCAAAAACAGAAAATCATCAAAAACAACGAAAAAGGCACAGAAGAGGGTAATGTACTCGAGATACTGTTACGGGGTAAATTAACTGTTACATCTCCCGTTCTTTACTACATGGGTAAACTCTCTTAAATGCAAAAAACTGGACATAACCTACGCAGCAGTATATAATACTTAAGAATAAACCAAAGAGGGTCACAGCAACACAATGCATTATGGTGTAGTTCCCGTAAAAAAATTGATTCCAGCCGAAAGTATACCTAATCTATACGACATAATAATGTTCATCGAACCGACAGCGGCTCCAGAGTAAATATGTTCGCCTTCAATACATTGAACACGTGACGGAATTATGGAAATTACAAAATGTATCACTACTCTATCTCATATACAGTAAGTATATTATATATATATATATATATATATATATATATATATATATATATATATATATATACACACATGAAGGTTTTTTTGCCACATACATATATAACACAAATAAATATACTATATATACACACAATTATATAACACATACATGTGTGTATTTGTGTAAATGTATAATTAAATTACAAAATGTATAACCCTTTTTCCACACAAACATACGTACATAAACACAAATATATAATCTGAATAATGCAAATTGATACTCAGGTACTTATGAAAAGCATTTTGGAACTTCACACTATCAAAAATACGCTCTTGATGAACGAGACAGAATAGCATGTGATTCTTCCAGCTTTCGTCCCACCAACTCAGAATACTTCCCCTCATGCTACTAAGTGTTGGTCATTTGTTCGTGTGAGTCACAACTTTCTTTACTATTATTATAAAGATCACTGATGCGGCCGTTTTAATATTACGTAGCACAGCCTTGAGAATGACCACCAGAAGGTGATGACACTTCAACAAAGAATTCATAATTAAATCAATAAAATAATAGTTTCTTCCATACAATGAGGTTCCTCAAAAGACGACGCTGGTTTATCTATAAAACTTCACAAATAATCTCAATCAATCTATTTGGTAAGTGCCATTCCATAACGCACTGTCATTCCGTCCGAAGCCTCGCTGTGATGTCACACAAACACTGCACTGACTTCCAGTATTACGAATTCCGATAGACGTCGAAAATGACGTCTATGGGACATCCAAGAAGATTATAATCCTCAAGCATAACCACGAATCAGCCTCCTCTATGCTTTCCTTGTTTATGGAAGAATGGCGATCTGATTTACCGATGAGCAATGCACTCGTATACAGATTGATCACAACTTTTGTTTTTCTTTCTTTGAAAGCACAATCACGATAACACTTTATCTCAAAGCTATAAACAACACCAGTTTGAGACCAGAAAGCCCGATTTATGGCGAGACGAAATCAGGTGCAAAAAAGGGAATAACCGGTACGAATTCTTGAAACAAAAATCCACTCGATAATCCAGTTCGGTAACTGGCAAGCAAAGAAAGAGAGAGAGAGAGTGAGGGGATCAGAAGAGGGCAGTCCAAAACAACGTCCAAGT
>NC_087215.1:16897491-16901891 GCF_015104395.2 Macrobrachium nipponense | reverse complement strand
TAAGTAAAATTATACATACTTATTACTATGTATTGCAATGGCTACGTTTGTAATTTTTAAGATGTTCAATTCAGGCTGGTTGCATATAGTAAACTGTGAGTAGTCTGAAATGTAACTCATGCACTTGAAATACATTTTATCCTTTGTAAGATACAGAATAGCCAATGTAAATATTGGAAATAAATAGCTTATTATTATTATTATTATTATTACTTCACTCTCTCATCTCTCTCTCTCTCTCTCTCTCTCTCTCTCTCTCTCTCTCTTCATCAATCATTTGTTAAAACAAAAAACAAAAACAAAAATAAAAGACCATCAATCATTTGTTTTAAATAGAAAACGGCTACTCGTCAAACCGAGACAATTCGCGCCCAGATTTCGGCAGCACCTTGGTACGAGTTTCACAACAACCGTCTAAGCAGCGCGTGCCTGGCCCGGCCCGAGAGGCAGGGCGAACAACGCCTCCAAACACGTACTCGAGCTCGTTCAGAAGTTTTCTGAAGAGAACTTTCATTTGCAAAGTGGACAACAACGGGGAAACTGGCACTCCAAAGGTCGGGGGGATTGGTCGCTGCGAGATTTCTAAGAAAAAAAAATAAAGATGCCTTTCTTTTCACGATGATAATATGCGAAGATATATTGCCCTTACATTGAGAGTCCCTGATCTGTTTGCTGACAATCTGATATACATATAGGACATTTCTAAAAGGTTATCATAATTTTTAAAGTTTTTGAAATATATTTTTTTTTTCATAATTATTATCGTTTTTGATGGAGGTTTAAATAATTTTTTTTACGTTAGGAATTAGATATACAATGAAAAATTAAACTTTTTCTTTTAGGAATTAGAAATACAATGAAAAACTAAACTTTTTTTCTTTTAGGAATTAGAAATACAATGAAAAATTAAACTTTTTCTTTTAGGAATTAGAAATACAATGAAAAATGAAATTTTTTTTCTTTTAGGAATTAGAAATACAATGAAAAATTAAACTTTTTTTTCTTTTAGAAATTAGAAATACAATGAAAAATTAAACTTTTTTTCTTTTAGGAATTATAAATAATTTTTTTTTCTTTTAGAAATTAGAAATACAATGAAAAATTAAACTTTTTTTCTTTTAGGAATTATAAATACGAGAAATTGAACTATTTTTTAAACGCTTACATGACACATACAAATGTGAACCCCACCACACGTGTGTGTAACAGGACATCCATTGTAGGGAAGACTACAAATACTTTGAATAATGGACCCTTCCAACTATATAATTTGCTAATGACACAAACGACTCGAGAGAGAGAGAAAAAAAAAACTTTCTCCAAGTCAACAAATCCTCGGCAGTATGACGAACCAGAATTTTTTGAAAAGTTATTTCATTAAGGAAAAATATGACGGATGAGTCGACGGAAAACTTGGAAGAAAAATATTATTAAAAAAAATAAGGAGGAAGAAGAAATTACGTGGAGGAAGAGGTAACGGAGGGGGAGAAGAAGTAGGAAAACAGCAGAAGCAACATAGGGAAGACGATAATGACGGAGGAGGGAAAAAAAATAAAAGTGGAAGGACAGAGAAACACTAAGAGTAAGAAGATGAGAAGTTTCCCCTTAAAAAGAAAAAAAAAATGTTGGTGAAAAACGAATAAATATATAAGCAAATAAAGCAAATAAAGGTTGTACTGATTGTTGAAGGACTCGACAGGTTCATGCTTCTGCGCAGGCGTAAAGAACGCGCTTAACCACGCCCCCCTCCCCCTCAGCAGTTACTTGAATGAACTTCGTAGTGACAGAAGATCATTTTTTCCCCTGAAACCGGTCCGTATGCAGAGAAACGAGTTTTCCTGGGAGGAGGAGGAGGAGGAGGAGGAAGAGAGGTTGTTCGGGTTGGATAGGGAGGGGGAGGGGAGGAGGAGGAAGTTGTGTAGAGGAGTTTCCTTACTGATTCAGCAAAACGAAAGGGGACGTGACTACTGCTGATGTCTTGTCTTGGGTTTCCCCTCTAACCTATCCCCCTCTTAGGATAAGCGACCTCTCCACGAGAAGATACAAATGAATAGATATGATAAGAGGTCTTTACAAACAATGACTCGGTGGAGGGAGCAATGGCTCCAAGTCAACAGGGCGAGTTTTGGAGCCGAGAATATTAAAAGTGGCTGAAGAACTTTCATGTCTCTCTCTCTCTCTCTCTCTCTCTCCTCTCTCTCTCTCTCTCTCTCTCACACACACTTAACCCTATAAAGGTATCACAAAATGGCGACACTTACTGCACTCGTGATCATTTCCATCCAGTTTGACATTTCAACTGGCGGAAAAGTTAAATCCAGTTCTAAACTTGGTTTTCCTTAGCTAAAATTTTAGTGTCGCATCCGTTAAAATGGCATATAACATTAGCTCTAATCCAAACAATTCTTAAATTATCTCGTAGGAGCGAGGGAGCTGGTTAGTTCTACTGTCGATAAAATTAAAGCAGAGACGTTTTTCGGATTAGTGAACTGATCTCATTTCGTTCAGATGAGAGAGAGAGAGAGAGAGAGAGAGAGAGAGAGAGAGAGAGAGAGAGAGAGATTGCTCGGGTTTACTTGACGTGAAGTATTGGCAATTTGGCTAAAATGTATATTCTAAAAAGGCAGATAAAAAGAGAAACACTTAACTGGAGAGAAAAACTTAACTTGCGACAGAGGGAACATAAACTTTTAACTGAAATAAAATGCACAACCAAGATTAGCAAAAAACAAAACAAAACAAAAATAAAATAAACTAAAAAAACAGAAACAAGTATTATACAAAAAGCCCCCAAAACCTAAATTGGTAACGTTCTTGGTTCCACTCCAGCACACGATTCCAGTACACGACGCGACATTGAGGTGTCTGGCTGGAGTTCCAGATCACCCACTCGATTCATGGGGCACAATAGGGTGGAAGGGAGAAGGAAGGGGACAGGAAAAAAAATAGGGGGGTTAGGAAGGAGGGGGGGAGGGAAGGAATTCCGATTCTCCCATCACACAGATCCTTCTTTCTACATTCTGGAAGGGAGCCACGTTCAGGTCAGAAAAAGACGTCAGCGGTTTCCTCATCTCCGACGACGGGAGATTATGTTTCTACAGATGTACTAGACTCAACTAGCAAAGCTGAAAGGTCAAAGATAAACTATTAACAAACGTTTTCATGACTGCATCTTATATTGAAGACGCCGTTCAGGTACTTACAATGTCTTCCTTCGTATTTGCTTTCAATATTTAAGTATTGTAAACGAAAACCATTTTAAAGATCAACCCCATATATGAAAACTAAAAAAGCAATTTGCAACTGTTTACAACCTTTTAAGAACTGGACGAAAATGAAGTTTTTCACCGGAAATGACTTCAAATTGAGCAGTATATACGTAAACCTTCAACCACTTCCCAACACTCGAGTTGTTCGTTTGTTGAGCTGAATACAGAATTTAGGCCAAAGCCCAAGCACTGGGACCTATGAGGTCATTCAGCGCTGAAATGGAAATTGACAGTAAAAGGTTTGACAGGTGTAACAGGAGGAAAACCTCAAAGCAGCTGCACTATGAATCCAATATTATGAGAGGGTGGAAAGTAAGATGAAGAAAGAATATGAAAGGAGGTACAGTAAAAGGAACGAAAGTGGTTGCAGCTAGGGGTCAAAGGCATGCCGGAGAAAAAAAAAAAACATACTTAATGCCTACAGTGCACCCGCATGAGGTCCACAGACGGCAGTAACTCCCTACGGTGCCGAGTTGTTCTTGCGTCCTACACAGCTGCATTAAGAGATCTATATATATGACGAATATAAATCTTTACTCTATACCTCCATTGCTTCACGTCAACGCCCACAGTGTCGGAGGAATCTGATCCTGTAATACCATGTGTGCTTTCCCATCTTTATCCCATGAATGCCCCCAAACGTTTTTTTTTTCCAAGCAGTCTTTTTCACGTTTCTCTTCTATTTTTAAAGTTAAAAAAATAAGGCTTGACATCGACACAATCTAGTGCAAAAAATAAATAACTAAATCAATAAAAAAAATATACAAAAGCTTGACATTGACACAATCTATTGCAAGTCAAAGACAAACAGAGATAAACCGTTGTTCCAGCCGACTCAAACGATATGACTCAAATTGCTACTTCTGTTCCAAATGTTGTCAACTTATCGCATACCGCTTGGATTGTAAAAATTGATACTGACAACGTCTTGTGCAAGTCAAGAGGTAGTAGACAAGGATGAACAGTCATTCCAAACGACTCTAACGATGATTCAAATTATCACTTCTGTCTCAAATTAGGTCATCTTACTGCATACCAGTTCGTGTAAAAAATTCCTATAGCAATATTGGTCATTTTCTAAAAATTCCTATAGCAATATTGATCATTTTCGTGGGGTGAATCGTGAAAATG
>NC_087215.1:16827491-16892491 GCF_015104395.2 Macrobrachium nipponense | reverse complement strand
ATGCTAAAACATGAAATAGCACACACACACACACACACACACACACATCATATATATATATAGTATATATATATATATATATATATATATATATATATATATATATATATATATACATATACATATTATATAAAAATATATATAATATACATGCTTGACATATGAATCGTGCATCAACTTGCCGTGTAAAAATATCCACAATAATACCGGCTTCAACATCTAGCATATAAGTCTCAACAGTAGCGCGTCCAACCCCCTACACATACACATATAAAAACCCGCTCCTCTTCTCTCTCTCTCTCTCTCTCTCTGCTCTTCTTCTCTCTCTCTCTCTCTCTCTCTTACTGAGCCATTCATTTCAACGTTCTCTAGCTCACCATGGATATTACAGTCCCTGTCACACAGGTGTACTTCCTGAAATCATCTTGCCAGACACTTCCGATTGCAGCCAGGAAGAGATGAAAGCGACAACGCCTCGTTCCTAATCCCACAAAGAAAAATCGTCGGCAACATTGTCCGCGACAATGGAATTCAAAGCAGTACAACGGAAGCGTGAATAACTAGTGCTGTTGGATTTATATGTATTTCACATTCTAGGAGCTAACCACTTTAAGTACTCCGTTTAGTATACAAAAAATTAAAAAAAAATAACTCGGCAGATGCAGAAGAGGGAGGACAAGGGTTGGCGTTTAACTAGTGCTACTTGATTTACATGTATTTCACATTCTAGGAACTAACCTTTTAAGTACTCTGATTAGTATACAAAAATAAAAAAATAAAAAACTAAGGAGATGCAGAATAGGGAGGACAAGGGTTGGCGTGAGGAATCCTAACCTTACTTAGAATACTGACTCCTGACTAACCTGACCTTACCTTCCTTACCCTAACTTCCGGCACAGTGCCCTGACCTGGCCGGGTCACCCCCCCAAAAAGTAACACTGAATACCTGTCTCACTACTCTGCATACTACAAAAATGAAGAAAAAAAAATACATAAATAAAAAAGTATTAGTCTTTCCACAGACAAGACCTATAACAAGTGGACTAGTATCTTTTACTCCAAATATAAGGAAAGCTGAGAATTAAAGAATACAATTTTATCATAAAGAAAATACCTCGACACATGACTAACACTTATCAAATTGCCTGTTTACGGCTATACGAGATTCAGCCCGTCTGACGTCCTAAGCACATCTTTTGGGTACCTATCGTCATCCACCCTTCCTACATGACCAATCATAACCAAACAGTGGTCCACACTTTCACCTACGCTAATCCTTTTACCATTTCTACACATCTCTACTTTCCCAATCCTATCCATTGTTTTTACACAACGACAAGACTATGCAAAGACTTTACGGCATAAGCTTCAACCTACTTTTTTTTCATTCACTTCACTTCCATAGAGGAGGGTTGGCTCAACAATCCTTTCACACATTCCCACCTTGACTTCCATAGATGTTCCGAGTAGTATGTTCGCAATTGTTTGCTCAAATCCTGCTGCTCTCCTTGCTACACACAGACTCACTTCTTCTCTCACTGTACCACCATCCCAAATAGCTACATAAAATAAAGTTTCCATTCTTCAACATTAACATAATGAATGAGCGTTCCACCTCCTGTTTAGCATTGCATACATTTACTCTCAACTTACAAAAACTTTCACTTTATGTTAAGTGTACGTGCACCGCTGCCCTTATATAAATCCTATTTGTTAAATATTTCTTTCAGCTACTTTTACCAACAAGACCATTTTCAGTCATGCGTCAGTTAAGACTAGCAAACTCTCTTTTTTTCTTTCTTTCTTTTTCTTTCTAACAATTCATCATACTTATTTACGTAAGCGCGCGTATGCAAGGATCTATATTACTGTATATATTCTGATATAATTGGCTTTACTTTACCCCCCCCCCCTCTCTCTCTCTCTCCTCTTTTATTCTTTCTTTACTTTTTAACAATCTTCATCATAACTTATTTTATACGTTACGCCGCGCCGGTCATGCAAGGATCTATATTACTGTATATATTCCTTGATCTATATAATTGGCTTTCACTTCTTCTTTGCTTTTTTTATTTTTGTTTTTTCTTTTTTTTGTTTTTCTTTTTTTTTTTTTTTTTTTTTTTTTTTTTTTTCTTTTTTTCTCTGTTTTTTTTTACTTTGACCCCCCACCCGCCCACCCCCCCCCCCTTCTTCCCCACCCCCCCCCCCTTCTCGTCTCTCTCTCTCTCTCTCTCTACTAATGAGAATATCGATCCAGCTAGTGGTTCTATCCCACTCAATCGATAGAGGCACTACTAACACCCCCCCCCCCCTCTCTCTCTCTCTCTCTCTCTCTCTCCTCTCTCTCTCTCTCTCTCTGTCCTCTGAATTTAAAAAACCCCAATCAACTGCAATGCAACGACCAACCTTTCTTTTACTTTCAACATGAAGTCCGACGCACTGATCAGCTAAAAAA
The DNA here is from genome assembly GCF_015104395.2 of Macrobrachium nipponense. NCBI lineage: Eukaryota > Metazoa > Arthropoda > Malacostraca > Decapoda > Palaemonidae > Macrobrachium > Macrobrachium nipponense. Next base: position 16,890,036 of record NC_087215.1, on the reverse strand, counting down.
AAAAAAATGCCCTTACGTAGTTTAAAGAAATAAAGTATAAAAAGAAGAAAGGTGGATAAATGGAAGCCTCTTCAAAGATAAAAGAAAAAAGACCAACACGGACAATATAAACTCTCCCCTTTTGGAAGACTGAATATAAAGTTGAATCAAGTTTTAGAAGCCTCTTCAACGACGGTGGATTAAAGAGGTTCTGATCAAAATGGAAGTTGGATAAAGGGGCAATTTCGTGAATAACACAACCACCTCTATACAGTGCTGATTCATTTGTTTTTCACTTGTCTAACCCACGGCTTCTTTTTAGGACCATGTTTTAGCACCTACTTTTTTCATATACTCTAATAGATTACTCATCGTTTCTTTGTTCACTGTCGATATCCCATCATAAAATAAAATACTTGAAATGTCTTTTAGATAATAATACCAACATAAATACCTGTATAATTCAGTCGTGACTGAGCAGATTCAACTGTAGGTTAAATAACTTTATTCAAAGTCCCTGTAAATAAAGTGCAGTTACAAATATGTAAGCAATCATGAATTTAAATGGACAAATTTCTATTTGAGAGAGAGAGAGAGAGAGAGAGAGAGAGAGAGAGAGAGAGAGAGACGCAGTTACGAATATATAAGCGATCATGGATTTAAATGGACAAACTCCTATACTGAGAGAGAGAGAGAGAGAGAGACGCAGTTACGAATATATAAGTAATCATGAATTTAAATGGACAAACTTCTATAACTGAGAGAGAGAGAGAGAGAGAGAGAGAGAGAGAGAGAGAGAAATGAATGGGAGAGGAGGAAAGGACAGACAAGGGTGGAGATATCGAGCGAGTGCCAGCGATCGATATGAGGAGGGGGGTGGGGGATAGGGAGGGTGTGGGTGGAAAAGTGGAAGAGAGAGAGAGAGGGAGAGAGAGAGAGAGAGAGAGAGAGAGGGGGGGGGGGGGGGGGGGTGTTGGCAGCGGCCGGTACAAGTGAAATATTCAACAATTCGAAACCGACGACAGGCCTCGGCCAACATCTCTTTATATTCCTAACTACGCAACTTTCTTTTTCTTCCAACATCCATTTATCCCTTTATTCCATCTTCTCTCTCCCCTCTTTCATCCGAACACCTTTATCCCCTATTCCATATTCCCTTTCTCCTCTTTTATCTCGTCCTTCCCTTCCAAGTCCATTCCAGTCCATTCCATTTTCCCCTCGTTTACCTTCCATTTACTCCCTCCTATCGCCGCCATCTCCACTTCCCCTCCTTCTCATTCCATTCCTATCCAACCCGTTTCTTCCCTATTCCTTGCACACCACCCTTTCCCTTCTATCACTCATTATCTCCATTCCCCCACCCACGTCACCCCCTACCCATTCCACCTTCCCTTCCAGATTCTACTCCATTTCTTCCTTCTTCCTTTGCACCCACCACCTACCCTCCCCTCTTTCATCACCCCTTATTTCTTCAAGTTCCCTCCTCCCTTTCCTCCCCAGCTCCCTCCGTCGTTTCCTTACTCCGCCCACTGCAAATGACAAACGCGAATCGAGCTACTACTGCCTGTGAACAAACACACGGCGATAGGGAGCCCACAATAGCCAGGTCACACTCGCCCCGAATCTTACCAGAAGCCTCGAATGTTTGGGGGCAAAATCATGAAGATAATGAAATTTATTCTTACTGGAATGTCTGGGGGTAAAATCATGAATATAATGAAATTTATTCTTACTGAAATGTCTGGGGGTAAAATCATGAAGATAATGAAATTTATTCTCAGTGGAATGTTTTGGAGGGGTAAAATCATGAAGATAAGATTAATTCTCTCCCGAACGTTTGGGGGGGGATCATGAAATAAAATTAATTCTCACTCGAATGTTTGGAGTAAAATCATAGAGATAAATTAATTCTCACGAATGTTTGGATTAAAATCATGAAGATAAATTAAATTCTCACTCGAATGTTTGGGGTAAAATCATGAAGAAAAAATTAATTCTCACTCGAATGTTTGGGGAGAAAACATTAATAAAAAATTCTCACTCGAATGTTTGGGGTAAAATCATGAAGAAAAAATTAATTCTCACTCGAATGTTTGGGGAGAAAACATTAATAAAAAATTCTCACTCGAATGTTTGGGGTAAAATCATGAAGACAAAACTAATTCTCACTAGAATGTTTCGGGGATATTCTTGAAGATAATAAAATTAAATCTCACTCGAATTTTTATGGGACAATACAATTAATTTTCACTCAAATGTTTAGGTAAACTCACGAAGAAAAATTAATTCGCTCTCGAATGTTTGGGGGTAAAATCATGAGGATAAATTTAATTCTCACTCAAATGTTTGTTGTAAAATCATGAATAAAAAAAATTCTCACTCAAATGTTTGTTGTAAAATCATGAATAAAAAAATTCTCACTCGAATGTTTGGGGGTAAAATCATGAAGACAAATTAATTCTCACTCGAATGTCTGGGGATAAATCACGAAAAGAGAAAAATTCAATATCAAGAATAATTCGGAAATTAATGAAAGTGCAAATTAATTCATTTGGGGGAAAACAAACCAAAGAAAGGTTTTATTTAATCGCACGAGGAAAATCAAGAGTAAAATAATTCAAACCAAGAAATCGTCATAAAAATTAAAGGGGAAAATGCAATTCATTAAGGGAAACAGGAAACCAAAGGGAAAATTATTTCCATTAAGACAAGCAGTTTCTTTTAAGGAAACTCGATTTCCCTGAAGTCATAAGTCCAAATTCAAAATCAAAACTTACATAGAAAACATAATCCGCGGTAGGAAACCAAAACTCCTGAAAAATCAAATCATACGAGAAAAACTGTTAGCAAAATGATAACATGGACAAATTTTAAATCCACGATTAAAATGTGATTCCAAAAAGTTACATTTTTTAAATCCCCATTAAAATGTGATTCCAAACAGTTACATTTTTTAAATCCTCAATTAAAATGTGATTTCAAACAGTTACATTTTTAAAATCCTCAATTAAAATGTGATTTCAAACAGTTACACTTTTTAAAATCCTCAATTTAAAATGTTATTTCAAACAAGTACATTTTTAAATCCCCAATTAAAATGGTTTTCCAACAGTTAAAAATTATAAATCAACAGTTCAATCATTTAAATCCAAAATCCAAATGTGATTTCGAACATTTAAATTGTTAAAATCCACAATTAATATGCGATTCCAAACATTTAAATTATATCTCAAAATAAATGCAATATGAAATCCGATGAGGAAACATAAACCTTCCAAACAATTAAATTATATCTCAAAATAAATACAATATGAAATCCGATGAGGAAACATAAACCTTCCAAACAGTTAAATTACATCTCAAAATAAATGCAATATGAAACCCCATGAGGAAACATAAACCTTCCAAAACATTTAAATTACAAATCTCCAAAATAAATTGCAATAAATGAAAAACCCTAGGAAACATAAACCTATCTGGGAAAGGCGAAATTCCACAGGGTAAATGACATCCCTCTGAAAAACGGAAATCGATCAGGAGGAAAACGAAGTCGAAGTCCAAGAAAGAAAATATACGTTGTGACGAAAATTGCGTTCAAACACGAAGGCTAAAATTCCACGAGAAATCTTACGCCTTCGGAAGACATACAATTTCTTGGCGAAAACTAAATACCATTTCAAAGTAAGCGACGGAAATTATTCAAATGACAGAAACATCACTACACGAGAAAATGACACCAAATCATGACAGTTACTTTCCAGAAAAAAAAAATAACCCCCAGGGGGGCGGGGTATCTTAAACCCAACCATAAACATTTCCCATACAAATATAGGGTCGCTTAAGAAAACTTACTTTCAATAACAATCCCACAACGGCAAACCAAGTCTAAGAGAAAATAAACAAAATAAAAATCACAACGAACGAAATATCCCTTCACTAACACAAAATCCATTAAAGAAACCGACTCACACTGAAGCACACAAAGAAAACTTGAACCAAGGTTAACACTGGAAGTGAGGCTTCCAGATACTACAAGACTTTCCTGTCTTAACTTAGAGAGAGAGAGAGAGAGAGAGAGAGAGAAGGAAATTCTTAAAATGTAATCATTTTTGTATTGTATGCTACTTTACCTACAACGATAAATACATTTTTCTTCAGCCGACAAATTACATGATTCTCCAGTTAACAAAATGTAACTGTACAAGCTATTTATACTTTTTCTCCGCTTGCCACAAGTTTCTCAACTCATAATACAGATTCCTTTATTGTTCCACCAAATTAAACCTCTATCTAATGCAATGAATGTTTCAATTACCTCAAAGAAAACGTATACTTATGCCTTCTACAGGACTTAGCGGAAGAAAGCCACAAAGCCAGACAGAAAAACCCCAAAAAGAGCATTTTACCTACAAATCTCCTTCACCTGACATATTTATACTCAATAAATGTCTTATGCACAGGCCAAAGGAAAAGGAACCACCAAATACCATGAGCTAACCTGAGTCCAAAAACTAACAATACAGAAATGTGGGGATTAACCTCGCCTTTCAAAGACTTCAGCTTAAGCCATTCTGGGAAACCGAAACATGGCAATTTTGCTAATCTGATAACACGAAAACTTAAGTCAGACGGCAAATGCTTCAAAGCAAACACGGGTATAATAAAAACTCTTTGCTCATACACAGTTTTTGTTTTGGCAGGAGCCTAAGTAAATCGAACAGTTTTGTCCATCTGGGGCAACTTTAAAAATAAGAAATTCGTGAACTAATTTACTATACCTTGGAGCTTCTTACAAAGCAAATACTTGGACATGCACATCTTGCAACCTAACATTTAAAAATGAATAATATATAAACCAAGATTCATTCTACTGTCATTATAAGTATGGAAAATATAAACCAAGCATTCTACTGTCATTATAAGTATAACAACCAAGCGGTAGTAAAACAGCCAGATGAAGAACATGTCACGAGTAACTGAACCAGTTTAAAAATGAAACCAATTTAACAAACTGTATGCGTGCGAAAGAGCGAATTGCAAACTCTGTGTGAGAGAGAGAGAGAGAGAGAGAGAGAGAGAGAGAGACCCCCATCAGCCCATCCTTACGTAACATCAAAAAACTTGAAATCTCTAAAAGCCCCGGTCCATACCTTATCTGAGCGAAACAACGCTCTACACAACTTTTCCCCTCCTTTACTCCACTGGGCCCTTCTTGAAAAGCGTTCCCCTTACATCCTCCCCTCCCCCATCCCCCTCCCGCAATTCCCTTATCACCCCATCCCACCCTACCCACTACTTTTCGACCATTGAACCCTACATTTATTGATCGGGGAAGCGGGATGGCATGAAAACGCATACAATCCGATAGCCAGCGATACACAGGGGAGGACAGACAGAGAGAGAGAGAGAGAGAGAGAGAGAGAGAGAGAGAGAGAGACTCATCCAGCTAAGTTTGCAAAGATTACGGAGCCAGAAAGTGACTGGACCCTAAACCCCCTACCTCCCCAATTTCGCTCGCAACTAAATTGTAGGGGGTCTAAACAGCTTGATTGATGTATGGGTTTCAAACAATCCCGCCCTCTCCCCCCCCCCCTTATTTTCCCTTCTAAAAAGTTCGACTTCTGAGATTAACTAATAGCTTAACATGAAGAGGAAGGCCTAGGGTTTCTAAGAGCAGCCGTGAGGATAATTTTTTTTTTTATTCACTCACCACTTACCCTCTTTTAAATGGCAGGCGTATGGCTCGAATTTCGGATTAGGGCGTTGGCGCCTGTGCATCCTACTTTCATCCTTTGGACTGAGAGAAATAAGGGCGATAAGGCACATTTCACTTGTAACAAATTAATGATAGTAATTAATATCGTACAACCCCAGTTACCCATGCCCCCTCAATAGTTAGGTCATAATGAGCATAACAACAAGGATCCCCTTCTTATACGACAGTTACTTTCGAAAAAAAAAAAGAAAAAAAAATTATGATCGTTATTATTATTATTCATAATCGTTAGAACTCTAGAGATCGACTGTACATATACCACACATACATATATATGTATGTATGTATGTATGTGTGTATATATATATATATATATATATATATATATATATATATATACACACACCACACACACATATATAATATATATATATATATATATATATATAAAATACGCCCTTTACAATTTCCAATAAGCTTTCAAACAACTGCCACATACGACAAAATATTTTACATTCATTTCGATGTCTCAAATACGGGTGAACCTTAAATATTTCCGGTCTCCAAACCACCACACTTCGACCCAACGTAAGCTAGACAGGACAGAGCCAACTGCCCAGATGAACATTTAGATATTTCATGAAAGACCCTTTTGGGGGGGAGGGTAAAATATTAAGTTTCCCCATTAATTGCATATGATTACATTTAACTTAACACTTAACACTAATCTTCAACCCAACAGACCACTGTCTTCAACATCCTACAGATAATAGACCAGGGACACTATCGCCGCCCCCAGCCACTGACGCGCAATCCGCTGAAACTTTTTATAATTCTCCCATCACGAGTATCAAGGCAGAAAAATCAAAGTCAATCGCCCGAAATGAAAAAGAATCCTCCGGGAGAAGACGACGGCGACAAATCCATTGGCAGTTTTTTGTGATCGCTCAAAAAAAAAAAAAAAAAAAATTCCCTCTCTTTTTAATATCATTCAGGAAAAATTTATAGCCTTCCGGTATCGACAGAAATGGGCAGTTTCTTTCGCTGCCTACGTTCTATAATATTCCGACAGAGAAACGGAGCTTCTTATTCGTTCCTTCCTTTTCATAACTTGATAGACGTAATAGCAGTTCCTGGAGGTATCTATGTTCGCTCCATAATTGGACGTATTCTTTTTTCATGCACCTTCGTATTCTCATCTCTTGTCCATCTATGCTACATTCGCATTTTTGTTATATTTTGGGCCATTCACATCTACACTTTATTTCGTAAATAAACTACACACTTTACTGCCAGTTTACACTAATCCTTCAGGTCTCAATGATCTTAAAATTCTACACAATATCACGAATCTTGAATACGAGTATGCTTAAATGTTTTCTGTGTATAAGCGAGTAGTATTTTTTTTTTTTTTTTTTGCTACAGACCTATAAAAATAACAATAATTAATACATACTGGTATACAATGATGGTCAAGGTCAAAAGAGACTTCTGAAATAACGATTGCATACACTTATAACAATTATATATATCATAACATTACCTCTCGGTACAACCCACGCCTCCGCCCTGACCACATAACACAGAAAACTCGCTCAAATAATTACACACTAAATTAAAGTATTTCAAGATTCAGGAACTTCTGAGTGATCAAGAAATTCGAGATCCTTCTTCTGGCTTCACTTTCGTCTGTATTTACGAACGTCGACGAAACACCTCGAGGACGGACGAACGGGTTCTGAAGTTAAAGCTGGACATTAAGGGAAATACAGAATAGTTACAGTTTCTAGGGCGAAAAGCTACCCAATCTTCACCTGTAACCAGCGCGGGATGGGTACCTGGAAGAAGGGCGGGAAGGGGGGTGTCACCAAAAGAATATTTTCAATTACAAAAAATCTGGTGATTATTTTCCAAGTAATCCTCCAGTCAGGCAGATACAAACCATACTAAGGTCAAGCTCTTTAGTCCTAATAATAATAATAATAATAATAATAATAATAATAATAATAATAATAATAATAATAATAATACAGGGACTGGCTAAGATTCATCGACCGACAGCTGGGATCTCTGCATAATCCGAGAGGGGAACTCAATAGCCAATCAAATATGGATTTATAACGGCTTGTCCTTATATATACCTACCGAAGGAGAGAGAGAGAGAGAGAGAGAGAGAGAGAGAGAGAGAGAGAGAGAGAGAGAGAGAGAGAATCTGCTCAGTTAAGGCAGAGTGAAAAAGCCACAGTGCAAAATACCACATCACGTAACAGTTACAAAGAGCCATAAATAAAATTAGTCTTGTCTCTCACACGGTACTGATAATTCAACTATGAATGTCTAAGAGAGAGAGAGAGAGAGAGAGAGAGGAGAGAGAGAGAGAGAGAGAGAGAGAGAGAGAGAGAGAGAGAGAGAGAGAGGCTTCTACAGCAGCCAACAGAAACACGTAAAGGGCCTCTCTGCTTTCAAAAACCTCCACTCCTCCTGCCTCCCAGCTAATCTATACCAATACAGGTGCCCAAAGGATCTCACCTGACACTGGGCAGTGCGAAGGGCATATCCAAGCCATCGAAATCTCTCCTATATCCTTTTCTCAACAGTATTTTCCCATTTGGAATTATTTCTAAAACTATCCCTGCCATCTGACTTTTCGTAATATTTTTAAAGCTTTATCTTCAAATCTGCAAAATCTGACATAGTTTCACTTTTACACAGTGATAGAGCAATGCAAATGGCGTGATAAACAGTAAATGCATCTCGTAAAAACGTTTTTGGTGTTAGATATCTTTTGAAACTCTCTAAATAACATGAGACACCAATCTAAAATGGTTAAACTCTAGTCAACATCCAAAGGCACAAAATTTACGAGATCCAATTAAGTAGTTTGTTTATTTGTTTGCAAGGTGTTTTTACGTTGCATGTATCAACCAGTGGTTATTCAGCAACGGGACCCACGGCTTTACGTGACTTCCGAACCACGTCGAGAGTTAACTTCTATCACCAGATCCATTCATGTAGTGCACCTTGAACAAAATTCCTGCCGAGATAATAATTAAAACCTCCGACTAAATTAGAACCCCCCTTCAGCGGGGGGGACTAGCACCGCCGTATCGAATTTCGATGAATAATACGCAACCAGATTATACATGTCAATACACAATTTGGCAATAATGATGCGACAAACATAGCTCTCAGTCAAGCAATCAATCAAAATTTCAATCATGTCACCCATGGATTAGGGGCTGGGAGTGGCGTCCTCTCATTTCATGAAGAGCCGACGACGTGGTTTGAGATAATATCATATGACTAAAATCTACTGGACTAGACGAATGCCGAATTGGTGGAAAAAAACTGAGCAAATATTTGGTTGGGATAAGTGAAGTCTGAAGGAAAATGTAAATACAAATAAATAAATAAATAAATAAAATAAATAAATAAACACACATGGGAATGAATAATTTTTTTTTTTTCTTACATCAACAAAATGTTACCAATACAAAGGAAAAAATACTTAAAAAATATGTGTACTATATATATATATATATATATATATATATATTATATATATATATATATATATATATATATATGTATATATGAGAGAGAAGGAGAGAGGAGAGAGAGATAGAGAGAGAGAGAGAGAGAGAGAGGCGAGGGAGAGAGGAGATGAGAGAGAGAATAATACAACACGGAATATACGAAACCTTTGAAATACTAAAGGAATATAGCATAGAAGATATTAAAAAAAAAAAAAGGGTCAAACATAAGTCAAATGTGAGAAAAATAAGTAGCTATATACACACACATACGCACACACATACACTGTATATATACCATAAACGACAAAATCAAACGTGGCTCAAGAGCCAATCCATCACGTCCATTTTTTTCCCCTTTATAAGACGGCCAAGCCTGCCAGAGGATACCCGATCAATTTCCACCCAGAGCCACAGAGGTCGTCCTGAATTATGAATGGCACTTAAAGGTTCCCTTCCAGTTTAAGTCTCTCTCTCTCTCTCTCTCTCTCTCTCTCTCTCTCTCTCTCTCTCTCTCTCTCTCTCTCTCGTCTGTGTGTGTGTGTGTGTGTGTGAGTGGTAAACAGTATCTTACAAACCAATTCAACTACAAATTAAGGTATTTAGAGGAAATTGGAACACTCACTCACTCACTCTCTCTCTCTCTCTCTCTCTCTCTCTCTCTCTCTCTCTCTCTCTCTCTCTCTCTCAACAGTATGATGTTATAAGCCCATTTAACTAAAAATTAAGATGTTTAGAGGAAATTGAGACTCTCTCTCTCTCTCTCTCTCTCTCTCTCTCTCTCTCTCCGTCTCTCTCTCTCGGTCTCTCACTTCGCTCACTCTCAATCTCTCTCATCTCCTCTCCTCTCTGGTCTCTCTGTGGTAGCCACTGCTAAGTAAAACTTAAATCCTTCTTCCCCAACCCCTATTTTATGAACTTTCCTCCACTTACCTTATTCAATGAACCCTTAACAAAAACCTAAAAAACTAACCTGAGACAAAGTATTTTAATATCAAGACAGATATTAAAATACTTTGTCTCACGAACTATGTCGGATGAACATGAGTGAATATGACAGCTCTGATATCCCTTCGATACGAACGCCTTACAAATTAAGCATTTCCCCTTATGATTCTGACAAGTTCATTCTAAATTTCTCCATCTGAGATGATCACTCCCATTCAAAGAACAGTGACAGGTTTAGAACATGTACGGTCCCAAAAACGTAGCATCATAATAATAATAATAATAATAATAATAATAATAATAATAATACACGCGGTGTTGAACCCTCTCTCACCGGAAGTGCATATAGGGTACATAGACAAACAGTCCGAACATAGATTTTAGGCTGTGGGACAAGCCCTCGGACCCATGAGGTCATTCAGCGCTGAAAAGGAAATTGAGAGTAGAAAGGGTTGAAAGGTGTCACACGAGGACAACCTCGCAGTTGCACGACGAGACAATTGTCAGGAGAGGGTGGAAAGTAAGATGGAAGTAAGAATATGAATGGAGGTACAGTAAAAGGAATGAAAGGAATAACAGCTGGGGGGGCCGAAGGGACGCTGCAAAGAACATTAAGTAATGCTTACTGTACTGACAGCAGTACACAGAAAAAGGTTTTTGGCCTGAATATATTGAGACCTTTCTGTCAGGTCGATACGACCGGGCCTTACTATGGCGAACCTATCAAATGACAGCCTTTCTCGACCGACGAATAAATATACTAGTATATATAATATTAATAAAACCCAATGCACAGAGCCAGGTAACTGCCAAAGGGCTATCACGTCCCACAGCCTCTCCATGAAATCCCACAAGCCAGCCATGCTCGATTCAGTAGATTTGTTTCCAGGCTCCAGGATTCTCTGCCAGCAATTATTTATATATATATAGATGATCTATAACATTTCACATACAAGTCTGGTTTTCCATTTTAATTGCGGGTCAGAACTCTTCTGTTTTTTCCTCTCAATTTTTCCGGTTTAATTCTGATGAAGGTAGACAACCGGAATAAAAACTAAACAGCAACTAGCCAAATAAATAATCAAACCCTACGTAAGACCTTTTCAAATAAAAAACCACGCGCAGGGTGCTCTTTCTGACCACCCGCCATACAAATTTAAAAATGGCAATTCATGCGTAGACACAACTACCGTTTTATTTTTTTTAATCTACCAGGTGGCGTTACCCAGTCAGCGAAATTGAAATATAGACCCAGGCCGCGGGAAGGGCACAAGATGCACGACTGTTGCATAAAATCAGAGTTCCGGTGAGTTTAAATACCGAACATTAAACTTTTTCACTTAACGCACGAAATTTCATATTTTCCTTTCCAGTTACTTCATACTGCAATATTTTCTGCATTCGTACGAAACCATATAACCGTGTCAATCAAACCAACTGAAAACACAGACCTTTTAAAATTTTAACATTTTTATACATGTAACAATCTCTCTCTCTCTCTCTCTCTCTCTCTCTCTCTCTCTCTCTCTCTCTCTCTCTCTCTCGTGCGCGAGCATGCACGACGTACGTATACAAAACTCAAGACCTAAATTCACTGCAATAGGTAACCAATAAAACGACTATTCTGCAGAGAGAGAGAGAGAGAGAGAGAGAGAGAGAGAGAGAGAGAGAGAGAGAATACATAATATATAAAGATAGCCATCTAACACATGTTACAAACACCTGCCGTCTCTCACGCCAACTACAAGAGGCCTATAGTACAGGCGGCTACGGCCCACTCGAAGGTCCTGTCGAAATTCTGAACGTTGGGGATTGGGTAGTTCGAGGCTATACGGTTCGATCTGCCTTTAACTAAAAACAATATCAATAAAAAAAAAATAATTCGATGACAAGCGATATATGTATATGTATATGTATGTATGTGTATATATATGTATGTATGTATGTATACTATAATTACATATATTATACATATATTTACAATTATTATGTGCCTGTGTCCGACTCGTTTCGTTTCTTGAATGACAGATATTCATCCGATTATACCTTTACAAATAAGATTAGAAATGATCTCTATCAATCATAACTAAAGCCAAATAGTTCCCCTCAATTTAACACGGCACTCTTCTCGATATGCACCCAGAGAGAGAGAGAGAGAGAGAGAGAGAGAGAGAGAGAGAGAGAGAGAGAGAGAGAGAGAGAGAGAGATGAGACTACATCATGCATAAAACCAGAAAAAAAAATCGACACGAATCAAAGAATACTGACAAACACAGACAGCTTTCAGAGACGACCAGAAACTCCTATAATTCGACCCAATACTAATGAGACTTAATTTGCACACTTGCATGGACCTTACTTAGCACACTCCACTTGAGAACTGGTAATCCTTTACTGGATTTAAACCCTATAATCAATGAAGGTCCGAAAGACATCCAAAGCAAGTCTTCCGCGTTACTGTTACAGAGACGTGGGGTTCGAAAAGAAAAAAAAAAATATTAGGATGGGGGGAGGGAGGGTTACGACAAAAAAATAAAATTATCTGCAAAAAAGGCAAAATTAAAGGTTATTAACCCCTGGTCATATATTTCACCAGAGAGAGAGAGAGAGAGAGAATATTACACATCAGACTCATTTGCCAGGCTACATAATTATGGACCTACATAGTTCAATATCCAACTTCTTGACAAATATAAAATACCCTACATGATCCCGTTTTCTATCTTCCTTCGTCTGTAAAATCAATTATTAAGATTTCTGCTCTGTAGTTTCCTTTCACTGATCTTACAACTTTTCGTTTTTCTTAAGCTATTTTAAATTTCTCATCAAATCATTACGCGTGTAACGAAAAAAAAAATAAAATTTTTAGGAAACTACTGCCGATAGTCCCTCATTTACCTGAAACAGATTCAAACCTATCGCCATTAGTCCCTAATTAACCTGAGACTGATTCAAACTTATTGCCATTAGTCCATAATTAATCTGAGACTGATTCAACCAGCAAACAATTTACATTGAAACAACCACTGAAACAACTTTCAGTTCTCTCTGAATGATTCAAACCTAGCTTCAATCAGTATAAGAAGGAAATAATAATCCCAATCGCGTGTCTACAAGGGGCAATGTCCTCATTTCCTTCCCCTCAGTGAAACGATCTTCATTTCTTACCCCTTTTTCCGTCCTCCGCCCCTCTCCCTTTCCCTCACAACCCCCAACCCACCCACCAACCCCCTCTCTCACAACCTCCGCCGCCTCTTATGTAGATCGATAAGTAACCGAAAACCATTAACAACATAGTGTAACGCTACATCCACTCCCTACAGTAGTTATGTTATATTAGGACAAACTCACTTCTCTCTCTCTCTCTCTCTCTCTCTCTCTCTCTCTCTCTCTCTCTCTCTCTCTCTCTCTCCTTAATGGAAACGTCTGAAAAAATCAGCCGGGCCCGCAAATATAAAAAGATTTTGATGAAATAATTAACTAATATGAGTCAAGAATTTTTATATATATATAAATAAATATATATATATATAATATATATTTATATATATATTATCCATATATGATATATATATATATATATATATATTATATGTCTCCGTGTTCTACTATATATATGCAATGTATGCCTATAAATCCAATTTTTCCGACTTACGTTTTAAAGGTAAAGAAATCGACCTTTAACTGATCATAAAATCTCAAACACAACTGTGTTCTGGATAGTCCGAATCAATTGCAAAATAGCTTAAATATTGCCGATATTTTAGACGAAAAAAAAATGGGAACACCACTCTCATAATTCTGTCACATTAAATCTTCAATAAACATTACATTCGCGTTCAAAATCACCCAAGCAGTGTGTAAGACGCTCAAAATCAACCCCCCCCCCCCCCACCCCTCCCCAACACCCTCAGCAGTGACAAGACGCGTTTTATCACGTCGAAATTCCCTGGACACTTCGTTCCTCAAAAGTGACTCCCACGGACCTTTTCCTACGGGGGCATTTGATAAGAACGTCGTGGATCAAACAAAAGCTCCTCTGGGGAATCAGGGATATAATGAAGGCTCTCCGACACAACTGGCATCAATGATGGTACGATGATACAATGAATGCTGCTGAGAAACGTTCGCTTTATATTTTCGTGCAATTCATGATTATAACACCAACAAACATATATACACAGATAAACGCATACATACATAATTAACACACACACGCATATACCCAAATACACAATATATAATTAATTTCTATATGAATATTCTCAGGGATTTTCCTCTAAAACGTTGAATGGTAAATGATATAAGATGAGATGAATTACCGATATATTTTCTCCTTAATATTGTCAACAAGTTTACGTACGTACAATATTATATATATAGTTATATACTTAATATACATATACATATATATATATATATATATATATATAGATATATATATATATATAAATTATAAATTACTCTTAATGAATGAGATTAAGTGCGCTCACCCGTCTCATGGATGTTAAGGTACTGGCTTTTAGATGATTAAAATAAAACATAAAAGGATAAAAGTTGGTTATGAACACCTATTATCCTTTTTTTTCTAATCCTAGACCCCATTCACGTAGGATTAAACACTTACTGTAGCCACTTTCTACACTTTCTAGTCAGATCAAACAATTACTTTATCCATTCCTACCAAATAAAACCGAGAGGGAAGAGAGAAAAAGTTGGAGAGAGGCTCAAGGCCTAAAAATTTGGAACAACTTTACTATCATCACTTTGATGGATTACCGGAAGTCTTTGATGTACTGAAGGAAGCTTGAGGCAGGCCTACAGAGAGAGAGAGAGAGAGAGAGAGAGAGAGAGAGAGAGAGAGAGAGAGAGAGAGAGAGAGAGTTTTTTGGACTGAGCCAGCCTTGTGCTGGCATGGGCTCTTGCTCATAGGGCAATGCCTTCTTGAACTGACTGTCAGTTCAAGAAGGCATTGTCTAGGGTAGCCCCCCAGAGAGAGAGAGAGAGACGAGAGGGCAGAGAGAGAGAGAGAGAGAGAGAGAGAGAGAGAGAGAGAGTCACTCACTGGCCCCTGCAAGCCTGTTCCATATGAACAGAATTCATCTCAAGAAGAATAATAATAATAATAATAATAATAAGTTCATCTCAAGAAGAAAAAAATAAAATAATAATAATAATAATAAGAAGAAGAAGAAATCAAGGAAATAATTCTCTCTCTCTCTCTCTCTCTCTCTCTCTCTCTCTCTCTCTCTCTCTCTCACGGAAAGAAACCGAGAGAAAAAGAGAGCAAGGCCACGATGTTCCACACACACACCACCCGAAAGAGAGTAGTACAAGTGAAGGGGGAAAGATAATGATGGACAGGCGAGGGAGAATGTGGTGGGGGGGGGGGGGGAAGAAATTGTGAAAAATTGGGGTAAAAAGGGGAAGTGATACATATAATGGAAGGTTATCGGGGTGAATTTTCGAAGAAGTCCACCACATAACATTCAAACACAATGCAATGTGGGTCGAGGGCAGAAAGATATGAGCGAGAAGCATCGTATCTTGTCTTGAAAATAATAATGGCAGGAGGTACAAATTCTCCGCTGTAAAACATCAACAACAAATACAGAGATATTAAAAATATTCTTCCAAATGCACTGGATGACCGAATGTATATTTAGAAGTGCTGCTTTCAAAACTTTGTTTCTAATTTTTCCGAAGCGGAGTTTTAAACAAATCTAATGAAGTTAAAATAACCTTAAATTTAAATTTGACTATATACTTTTTTTTTAGTAAGCGCCCATTGCCAAAGTTTGAAACTCGTCGGCGTATACAACTTTCTTATACGTATGTCAATATATCTGCACATGCTATGCAGACACGCATGACTTTGACACTAATGATATTTGCTCAAGTTAGTCTCCAGAATTCACAGGAAACACAGAAGGCCAGAATAGAGCCAGTTTCAAATGCGAATAAGTGGCAAACATTTTACAAATACGAGAGAGAGGAACAGAAGAATTCTCTCTCTCGCTCATCTTCTCATCTCTCTCCTCTCTATCTCTCTCATCTCTATCTATCTATCTCTCTCTCTCCTCCCAACACGAACCTCAAGTGTTATCTGCAAGTGTACACAAGCACAGACATCAATACACTTCGAATGTGTTGGAAGTAGACTGTCAAACAAAATTGCATAAGCCACTTACGGAACGCTATCAGTTCAAGTAGCCGTAGCAGCTGCGACGGAGCTTTTTAACAATTCATCGGAGAACGGAGCATCTGGTCATTACAGATAGCGCGAATTATCGAAAGGCAAACACGGCAGCTGTTCGACCAGGTGAGTCCAACCCACTCGGCCATTTTAAGGTTGAAAGAGAGACAGGCACACACTTTTGATGATAAGACCCACAACGCTATTCTTTTTCATTTTTTTTTTATCGCAAGTTATCTCGTTTGGAATCGTTCGTAAAGGCGATCTTCCTATATCAGAAAAAATATAAACAAAATACGTTATCATAATTCATGGCATGTTTACAAACTCGTGTCGTTGCCAAGTCCTCATGAAAAAACTATGAGGGCTGGGCATTTAAGATGCACTTGTATTTTTTTTTATAAATCATAAAATAAATCTTAGCATTCTGAGACAATCGAAAATAGGGAGTACGATGCGGAAAGAAAACCAATATAAATCACCAGTAGAGTATAAGGTTTTTTAAAGTTATTTCTCATGCAATAAATTAAACAATTCACTTATTAATTCAGAACTTATTAAATTAGGCTTCAAGTTCTATTTCCTTTTGAAGCAAAAACCGAAGGGACGCGCAACAAATTTAGCGCAATTCTTTAGCAAAACAAAAAATAAATCTATATAAAAAGAAGCGACAATCTAACCAGGAAAAGAACCTTATATACGGATCCCCATCGCCGAAAAAGGTATATATGGGTAACACGTATCAACCCACGTTCAACCAGAAAAACAAAAAATAATAAATTTTCAGTTCCTCATCCCGAATATGGATTCGCTACTTCAATTCCGTTCTCCCTCGGGCAACCCAATGCCCTGACAAGGAGGAACAAGACAAGAAGGGAAGAACAACAAGACAGGAAAGGGGTACCTCTCACCACCATTTGAAGCAGAGAGAGAATACTGGTCACGATACTTTCTGAATAAGGGGGGGGGGGGGGGGGAACGGACGTATGGCGGGAATGGGAAATAGCTTAATGATATTTGTATGTATTTATGTGTATATATCAGTAGAAGGCTCCACAGTGATATTCTTGTATATCAAGACGAATCATATTTGTAGAAATATTTACAATGCTTAGAGCTTTCGTCCATTCTTCTGTGGACTAGATCAGTTTGTGATCAAGTCCAGAGTCCACAGGAGGATGGACGAAACCCCTAAGCATTATAAATATTTCTACAAATATGATTCGTCTTGATATACAAGAATATTACTGTGGAGCCTTCTACTGTTTACTTAGAAAGCACGATACGTATCTATCTATATATATATACACAATGTATGTATAGTGTAATTTACGTATGGATAAAACCCTAGTCCATCATAAATTAAGAAGCATATCTCACTTGGGCGTGGCCAAGCTGGCACCCACCAAAACGCAAAAATACAACAACAAAAAAAATGAACACGCAGCTTTCCTCTCGCCCCCTTCCCCTTATCTAATCAGCTTCGTTTCCCCCCCTTATTAATTTGTCATTATTCTCCTCACTCCTTTCACACCATACCGCGCCATGTCTTGCATTAATTACTGATGTAGTTGCCAAGAGTGGTATTCCCTACACGACACACGCTCTACACACCAACAATCAATAAATTTGAACATATTTCGATATTATATATATATATATATATATATATATATATATATATAATATATATATATATATATAGCAAATGGAATAACTGGAGGTCTGCATCAGGGTAGTCCCCTGTGACAAGAAGGGTCCCCTGAAATTGAAGGGAAAGTTTCATGGGACGGTGGTCAGACCACCTATGTTATATGAAACAGAAACAGCAAGTATGAGGAAAACAGAGGAGAAGAAGATGGATGTAGCAGAAATGAGAATGTTGAGATGGATGTCGGGAGCAACAAGGAAAGATAGGATTAGAAATGAGTATACAAGAGGATCTACAACATCCAGAGCAACACGGAAAGATAGGATTAGAAATGAGTATATAAGAGGATCGACAAAGGTAGGTGAAATACCAAAGAAGATACAGGAGGGAAGGCTTCGATGGTATGGACACCTGTTACGAAGAGAGGAAAATCCTGTCGGAGGACATACGATGGAAATGGAAGTGCGGGGAAGAGGGAAGAAGGGAAGACCAAGAAAGAGATGCCGTGATTGTGTAGGGGAAGATATGTTATGGAAAGGTATTGACGAGAACGAGGCACAGGACAGAAATCGATGGCGAAGACTCATTCATAACGGCACCCCCCCAAATAAAAATGGGTTAAAACTAGGAAGAATAAGAAGGAGAAGAAGATAAAGCAAAAGGCCTAACGCTGGGACCTATAAGGTCATTCTGCGCTGAAACAGAAATTAAGAGTAGAGAGGTTTAAAAGGTGTAACAAGAGGAAAACCTCGCAGTCGCACTATGAAAACAATTGTCCCTTCGGGACGCTGCAAAAAAAAAAAAAAAAACTCCAGTAATGCTGCAGTGCACCGCATGAGGTGACCAACTGCCGGCCACTAACCAACCCCCCTCCTGGGTAGCAAGCATGTACCCCAAAAACAGTGTCCTAACCTCTTAACTACTTTTAATTAACCCTCCTCAAGATGGGGTCAACACTTTCGTCAGGCTCTCTATAACCCTCCCCTTCAATTTCTAGTTTCCCTAGGCCCTGGACTGGAAAAGACCACTATAGGCTGTTCGTCCTTTCTGCCTCTTGATGGAAAAAAACCTGGGCATATCTTCATGGAATGGGGTTTCTTCTGCCTCGACTGGTTGGCAGGTCGTAATGTCTACACAAGCCTTAGTGTTCTTCAATACGTAATCTCCACACTGTCCCTCTTAGTGTCTTCGATACATTACCCCAATTACAGACGGTCGACGGCAGGGGCTGGAGTTGTAATAATGAAGCCTTTTGTAACCAACTCAACAGATTCCCTTTCTTTCTTTGTCACAAAACGGGGGAAAAAAAACTGTCATGGGATCTCTATTTTGAAGTTCTGCCGTTTTTTTATTCCCTTATTTCCTAAAACCTTCTAAATTCTGAATTATCTGGGGCTATCTCAGACATTCACGTTTCAAAAGCGCATGCCAATGTCAGACTGACTTAAAGGCACTGTAAGGCCGCCTTTTAAAATGGCTTGTGGAGAGATGTTGCATCTCCTATACAAGTTAACTGGATGACCTGCAACTTCTACAAAAAAAGAGGTTATAACAGTTTCACTGTTAGAGTTGGTTGCTTTGTTTATATGGTGTTTTTACATTGCATGTAAACAACAGTTATTCAGCAACGGGACCAAGGCTTTACGTGACTTTCGAACCACGTCGAGAGTGAACTTCTACCACCAGAAATACACACCTCTCACCCCTCAATGGAATGCCCGAGAATCGGGCTCGTTGCCACTGAGGTGGCAGGCCAAGACCATACCGATCACGCCACTGAGGCGCTTTCAATATCTGAGACACAAACACAGAATAACAAGAAGTTTAGGCCAAAAGGCCACGAGTTGCTGGGATTACATGAGGCCATTCCATTATAAAGGAACAAAACTGACAGTAAGAGGTTGAAAAGGCGTAACCGGAGTAAAACCTCGCAGTAGCACTATTTAACATTGTTCGACGAGGGTAGAAAGTATGATGGATGAAAGAATATGAATGGAAGTACAGTAAAAGGAATGAAACTGGCTGCAGCTAGGGGCCGAAAGGACGGAACATAGAACCTCAAGTAATGCCAACAGTGAGCCACGTGAGGTGTACTGACGGAACTGTTCCCCTCCGGGGTTTCACAGTTAGCCTTCCTTTCCAACTTTCAAAAGACTATCGATGAATGTTTGAAGTCTTCCTTCGTAAGAATCGCTGTCGTAGCAGCGTGTGCGACTGCCGTGAAATGAATCAGATTAATCAGATGAGGGTAGGTGCTGGGAAGTATATGGAAGCGATGATGAAGGGAGGCGTCTTCTTCTTCTCTGACATATCAAGTAAGAACTGCTGACGTGACACGTCAACCAGGGACAAACAAAAAGGGATTTACTATGAGATTCAGGGCTCTGTAACACGGTTTTTTCGCAATAACTTTTTATCTATGCATTCATCAAATATAACGCTTATTCAGAATACATATTATATTCAACACATAAATTTTGAGTGTATTCTACACTACGTAGGTTGAATAAATTTGGTACTTATAATGTAAAAGTGAACCCTTTTGAAGACGGGCCAACTTACTCAGAAGAAAAGGTTTCGAACGCACTCGTTACGTAAACTTATGACAGCATTTCTTCCCTCTTTCTCGATGGATGATTGGCTATACGTAACGAAGGCTAAACCTTTGGCAACAATGACATACAAATTTAAATACAAACAAAGCAGTACACCTTTATGAACTCTGGAACCTCTCCACTGATAATTGTCATAATGAACAAACCAACAAAATATGTTAATGAATACAAATGCACTTCGATTATTAGTCTAACTCCCAAAATAAGTTTCCAAAGAAATTACAGTCTACTTTATAGGTCACAATCAGATTGACAAGATGTAGGGAATAGTTGGTAATTATCAAAAACATAGTAGACAAGCTTGATTTGATAACTGCTATATCCAATGTCAAGCAATTTTTATTTATTGGCTATCTACCTATTTACTGAAAAAAATAGCCGGTACCGTATATTGGCTTTAAACCTTCACCAATAATTATCGTCAGAATGGGACTTCATGAGGCTCCACCCACTTTCGCCTCGTTATAATTATCAGGATAACACTGAAGGCTACCTATGGGCATTGTTGAATTAGAAAATTCAAACTTCTGGCTATAAAAACTAATTTCTCGAGTAGTTGAAAGAAGTTCTAATGATCCTCAAGGATCCCAGCAGTTGGCCTAAACGTTTAATTCATGTATATTACTGCTATACTGTTGCGGCACTACTGCTACAGTAGTATTACTACGCTAGCACTGATACACCCACATCTATGTATCGTTCCGCCATTCATAAAGTCTTTGGGTTTTCAGAGCCGATGGAATTTCTGTCTGGTGGATGGGCGGGCAACATTTAGTCAAAAGGTGTTTGTTTACCTTGCTTACGTAATGAACTGTTTTCGACTCTTGGCTCGTAATCATTGGCCATGTGTCGGCTAGATCATTTTTACTCTATAAAAATTAAAAAAAAAAACTATCGGGTTTAGGTTATTGATAATGCTGACAAAATTTGTGTGTGGGTTGTAAAATATACAGATGTCAACTTTCAGCTACATCCGATGCTTTGACAAGAAGCAAAGTCCAAAAAAACCGTGTTACAGAGACCCTGAATCTCATAGTTGTTAACCTCTATAAGATTTGAAAGTAATAAAAGAAGTCCTATTCCTCTCTCTCTCTCTCTCTTTTCTCTCTCTTTGTGTGTGTGTGTGTGTGTGTGTGTGTGTGTGACAAGCAAAATATGTTCAGTAAACCTATACCACGATGTTCAGAAACTGCCTACCATAAAGAGAAGTAAATGATTGTACTCTCTCTAACTCTAATCTCTCTTCTCTCTCTCTCCTCCTCTCTCTCTCTCTCTCTCTCTATCTCTCTCTCGTGTTAACGGGTCCCCTTCCATCTGTCCGCAAACAGTATCGCTTTTAATTTTAATTAACGCCATCGTGTACTTTCCTCAACCCCAATTCCGCTTATCGGAAAACTTCACAATGTGCTGTTGCTATCGATGCGGGATAGAATAAAGCCCCTCTGCCAAATGAAGAGGAGGTGGGGGTATGAAGCACAAGCGGAAATAACGGGGGCAGATTTCAGAATTACTTGTTGACCAATAAGGGGACCTTGTTTTTCTGTGCCTGAACAGCAATAATCATGGAAAAATAACCGAATAGATGCTAGGCTGTTTAGCTGTTAAAAATAACAACCAAATACAGAAATAAAAAATATATTGTTTAGCTATAAAATGAACAAATTAATATATATATATATATATATATATATATATATATATATATATATATATATATATATATATATATATATATATATATATAATTGTTGGTGAGTCAAAATGAACTAGCGCCAAATTACAGAATTTACAAATCAAAAGTTTGACCTAAAACTTTCACGAAGGCTTCCAGCGACTTTTTTAATTTTTTTATTTTTATTTTTATTTATTTTATTTTTTTTACCTCAAGTAATCTCCGGTGTCGAATTCTGTTGCCAATAACGTATAATAACTCACAAAGAAGGACCTCGGATTCTGGGAAAATATGAAATGTAATAAATAAAAAAGTAAACATTTGACATACGATATCTCAACACAGTTATTAGTAGATTCAGTCATATAATACTGAGTCCAAACATAGAGATATGTAATCACCATATCAACTTTAAAATTAGGCTTCTAAATCATACCGCTGCTAATAAAAAATGCCTCACATATAACTATTATTTTCGATTCAAGCATATAACGGCCTAGCATCTAGTAAATCCTTAGACTAAAATCTATTACTAACAACTGACCAAAATAAATATAAAAATAAAGCTATTAAAACAAGCCCCTCTACGTGGTATATTATTAACGTTCACCGTTTTCTTTCGTTAGCGACGAAATTCACGTTAAAGAAAATGCACCTGATACATTTACAGCATGGACTACGGAAAACATTACTCTAGGACGCACTCAAATAAATAATTGCTGGGTATCCATTAAAAATGTTAACTGCTTAGTACTCTTTTATCTAAACGATTTTACGGGTAGTTTACAGTTTTGCGGGATTATTTCATTACAATCTCCAATACTGCAGGAAAAATGATCAGCATATACCTAGCCTAAAACCCATCTCAATGATTAAGTAGAGATGCTACTGTCCGTTTTTGGCCTATGTTCTCAGTGAGTACTATCCACTTAGGCTGAACATGTTAGACGGGGAAAAACCCCACCAACTGGAGAGCTCGACACGAACTCAGCCTTGCTTCCAATTCAAAATCATATTTGCAATGAATTTCTAATTTATGTATTGTATTTATATATTGCAGCCTCTAGAGGTCTGAAATTACATACTACTATCTTGCTCAAAATATATGACTCCCATGGACAGCACTCGATCAATTTTATCATTTAGAATACACATTAAACTCTTAATTAATCACAGATTACAGTAAACACTCAAATTCCAGGAATTTGATTAGTATCAATTGTTAAAGATAATTAGCATTTTTCCAAGAGATGCAACCTCTAAGTCTATTTTCTAGATATTCTTAATCGTTTGTATGGGTATACAGCACAGTATATATTTGACACAAGCTGGTTTGGTTGCTGAATCTGGGTAACAAGGATATTAATTACTGACAGGGAGATGACAAGTCAGGGGAGCTGACCACTCATCTGACTATTAAATACTGCCACTGTTCTAATGGAATCTTTAAAAAAAAGAGATGAACCTCTTCCATGTCTAACACTGTGTGACAATGGCTAATAACTGGAACGTTAGCAAATCAATAATTGAAAATTTAAACTTCATGGTCAAGTGTAAGATCAGGGGAGGGCTGATTCCATTGATCTATGAAACCAATCATCCTATGTGGCTGATATGGATTTATGCCAAGGATAAATGAAAAGTGCACTTCATCTGGCACCCAACCATTTGTTAAAGAGAAAACACATCACCATACTACTAAAGTCTTATGGCCAATGCAAAGGAGGAGAAGAGACCTGGCACGAACCTTGAAAGATGCAAGCTTGTCTAAAAGAGGGTGAAAAGCTACTTAAAAGTTTGAGGGTACAAAACAAAGTCCAAGGACCTACACATGTTATCTAGTAGAACAGTGGGAGGATACTAGTCAGTCACATTACTACACTCAGTACCTAAAACCAAAGTTGCCCCTGAACAGGGTTACATGTAACTCCGAAACATGTGCATTTACACTGGAATCCAGATCATTTCCTTTGCTAAAACTTGTTATTGAGTCCATGCATAGGAAATGGAGTCAAAAGTGGTAGGGTCAAGCTCACATTCTTGGTAGGGGCAATTCAACCCAACCCAACTGAAGTACTGGGAAGTTACATCATGCTGAAACTTCTAGCAGTTCTAGCCAGATTCCCAATTAAGGGCAGAACCTTCATTACAAAAAGGAGACTGAACCATGCCCAACCCTTCCAAAGTTGAACTAAGAGAGTGGTAGTTGAGTCATAAAGAAGCTTAATTACTAAAGGATATCTCCTACAGAATACATGGTCTGTAAAGTGAGATGTCTCCTCTTCTCTTAATGAGCAAGTCTGGAAGGTAGATGATCCTTTAGGCTACAATGGAGTCACGTACACTGGTCACCTGCTTCTCAAGAAGAATGCTCAACTTGAAAGACAAAGCAGTCACAGAGGAACCTCTGCTATGCAAGGCAGAGAAGAGATTTTTCCAGATCCCCATGGTAGAAAGAAATTGCAATTTTCCTTCAACCCAACAAAGAGTACTGTTATCCAAAAAGAATAGATGGCGGCCATACTACCAGACTCCTAAAACATGGTGATTTTCATTATTGCAATACCTTTGATGATTTTTACAATTACAATATTTGATATTATATGAGGTCACAGTGACTTCTTGACTTGGGGTACTAATCCCTTACCCAAGAACTAAAGTTTTAAAAATATGGCTTAACAAAATGGTAAAAAAACATTCTAACAAAAAATGAAAAAAACATTTTGGATATTAGCATATGATGAATGCTTTAAATTAGCTTTAAAAAATGTTGACGTCAGCAGGACCTGACAGTGTCAAAATTATTGAAGGTTAAGCATATTCTACATTATCCTGATAAATGGAGCCTTGAAACATTTGAATGAAGGTTGCTCACTGGTTAATGGAACACTTGTGGATTATATAATACATATATCTTCATATTTTAACCTTACACATATATACTGTATATTTTTATATTTGGAAAAAACTCACAAAATATGCACCCATTTTAATATGTGGAATAATTTACAAAAGTAGAGGCACCACTTTTTTTTTTTAAGAACACAAAAGTTGATTAAACAAAGATAATGAAAGTTGAGCATATACTAAATGGGATGAGCAATGTCTGGGGTAAATGCAGCTGAGTAAAGATTTCCAATCACCAGGGTTACATGGGTTGTTAATGCAATGTTACCAAATGTATGGCATCACATTGTGAACAATGGCTTTCATCCAGTTTTCACTATTTTTTACATAATTATTATCTATCAGTTACATTCGGCATCATTTCTGTAGTTACTCGAGTCTGGTTTCATTCTAAAGCAGTAAAATAAGTTAAGTCATATGAAGACTACATCTGGTACCTAAGCATTACATGAGCATAAAGATTGTTTATAGTTTTCATAGTCATTCATTAAAATCATCTCTTTCTGTCCTGGGTGTTTTATGAATAGTTTGTATATTATCAGATTTAGCTTGAAAACAATGTCATGTAAACAACGTAAACAAACAGACAGTGGCTTTATCTCCAAGTTTAGCAGATTATGTTACAGCCTTATCAGCAGCCACAATTTACCAAAATTATTTAAGTTCCTTGATTTGTCAAGCTATAGGTATGTAAACCACTAAATAGAGATAAAGTAGGTGTCGTTACCAAAGTGGCCTGACGGGTGCTGGTACAGTCCAAATAGGCTGCACTGTGCAAGATGATAAATAATCTACTCACTCATTTGATTATTTTAAAAAGATACACTATTATTACATAGTAAATAATTCACAAAATTTGTTACTGACGATACCCTGACTTCGACAGATATTCTTATGCATAAAATTTTAAAGATCTATAAAAAATAAAGGGACCATTCAACCCAAGTCTAAGTCATCACTGTATGACCAGAAATGTTCAAGAGGCAACCAGTGATTGCTGTTATGTCATAAAGTGACTCCCTACTAGGGAATGTTATAACGCCTTTGCCGTTTGGTCTTTTCACAGATTTCATATTGAAAAAAGTGGTCAGAGATGGAAAAGGAAGCTTAGACTGTAATTGACAAGACTTAGAGCAGGCAGCTAATGCCCTTATATCAACAGAACACCACAATTTACTAAGCTTGATTAACAGAACACATCTAATATATTTAATATCTAGATAATTTGTTTTACATCAAGCCAGCAGCCTTGTGCTGGCACAGGCTCTGGCTTTAGGGCATCCCATAACTAATATCTAGATGGATGGGACTCAAAATAATTCTACACAAAACACGAATAATGAGAACATTATGTAATTAGGGATGGAATAACATGAGGTGAAAATAGCATTAATGAGGCTGAATCTTTAAAATATTTAGGAACAATGATATCCTGTATAAGTCTGAATAAGATTTGAAGATCAAATTGACTGAAAAGTGAGGCAAAAGTACAAGTATACCTAAGTCTGGTTTACTGTAATCTATATACGTATTGTATAGCTAAACTGACATGAACAAAGTACAACAATGAAACTCAACTACGGTACATGTATATCTAACAGATTTTGTTAATCTGAGAACAACGCTTTAGGAAGAATATCTGGAATCTGATGAAGAGATCAGAAAGAATTATAACAATATCCAACTCTGAAGTTCCTTGTGTACATGACATTAAGATGATAGGTAGATGGAGAGGGCTCTTTGTAATTTCATTATATTTCTATACATGTGTGACATTTATAATTATCAGGGAACACTTTCACAATTTCTAGTACAGTACTATTTCATCTTATCTTCAAGACTGAAGTTTTGAAGGGATTATAAAAAAAACTGCTCCCCCTCAACTCTATTTCCAAAAATGTATCACTAAAAGAAGTTCAAAAACATTTCACGTTTAATAAAGAAATGTGACAAATAAACTTAATTTTACAATAAATATGGCTAAAAGTTTGCAATAAAATATGCCTATGTAGTATACTTGTTCTACTGTGGTATCCTCTAAATTAAGCACTGGACATTAATCTGTAAAATGTATACTGTGACTTTACAAAAAATATGAAAAAGATTACTCGCACTTACTTCGATCTGCTGAACTGTCATGAGCTAGGGTAGACTGATGAAACTGAAACGAAAAATAAAACTCAAGGTTAAAAACCTGCCACCTAACAAGTCGAAGACAGTATCTGTATGAGAAAGAATACAGCTATAAAAATGAAGGTGGCTCAAACTTCTAAAACAATTACAGAGAAACATAACTAAAAAATGGGAGAGAAAACGAGTGTGGCATCTTTGGGCAATTTTAACTGGCCTACTGAAGTTCTGGAATTTCTTAAATATGTGTACCTAACCAAAAAGAACCATCTATCATTTTAGGATGTTCTTTCTTTCAATTCAAGTACAGTAAAATGATATAGGTAGCCTAGATACTTTAGGATAGGCAAGAGATCCATGGATACAGTGTCTATGTAGGTGAAGTTAAGGTTTTATATGTAGCCTTAGATAAAATACATGAGACAGATGATTGCATATTTTTGTCTAATCCCCACCTTTTGTACAATTACTAGAGATTCAAACATGCAACTTGGAATCTTAATTGTTCCCTTGTCTCAAAACCCTGCAATCCAGATGGAATCCACCTGAACTATTTCATTGTCTAGAAGGGTAAACAAATTTAGATTTGTTTTTTGCAGATAATCTATGGTCATCATAACACTGAACTTTTCTTATTCCATAAATCTCTATTAACACTGCTCTACATCCATGATGTTTGAATGTTTCTTTAAAATGATCAGGTGGTGAACCAAACCTAGTGAAGAAATGTATGCCAAAAAGGCAAACTCTTGGTGATCACAAAAAAAGTTTAGACTTTTACCATTCATGTCATTATAAATACCACTTAGTATGACACATTCTTATTAAAAGGCTAAGGGCCATTGACAATATCCCAATGCATCCACAAAATAGAACATAAAATAAAATAAAGATTTTTTTTCAAAAGGCTAAACTATATTTAAATATCTGAACTAGTTGCAGACATTAAAAAGGATGGCAAATGAATATTGTTTTACAACAAACACAATAGCAGCCTGTGGTATAGGTTAGGTCAGGTTAAAGGTTTGGGGGACCAGTACCCTAGCAGTGGGTTGACACATTGCAAGGTTAATATGGTTAACCTCTTCTGTAGACTATCTTCAGCAACATAATATCATGAGACAACTTGGAAATCTGCAAATCTGCAAAATATTGTACACTATTCCTTTCATGCAACACAACTAGCTGTGACTAGAAACCTGATCTTACACACACCTGCCTTATATCTTTTGAGTAAGTGCTGATAATCATTTCAGATTAAACAAAATTAATAAAAATTGCTGCTAAGTGGATTCCTATAGTACTGTTCAATTAAAATGTTCTGTTATATTCAGAACTCATAATAAATCCATGGTTTGGTTTTCAAGTTCTGAAAAACTAAAACAAATTTTTTTTACACTATATCAATCTTGATTTCACTACATCAGAAAAGCTACCAACCTGTCAAATTGTGAAAAATGTGTTTATACAGGTTAAAGCTACTACAAATGACCTGATCTTCATTTGCTATATACTTGACATGTTTCAAGTTGTATGGCCACTAGGTGATAATCAAGCTAGAACTTCTTTAAATGAAGGAAAAAATAGGAACATTCAAAATGTTGCCATCCTCCTGTTGTGGCATTCATCATAGTAATCAAGTGTAAACAGTTATCTCCCTTATGAGTTACATATCTGCTGAGTTCTAGCTATTCTATTCATTTTGTTCTTAAAATGAATCACTGGCTATAGCTACCTGCCTCTCACTCCAATTGTGTTACAAATTGCAGGGCTAGATTACTGGACGTAAACTAAGTCTAGCATCAATGCTGGTTACACAAACCTTTAACCATTCTTTAAATATCAACTCTCACCTAAACCTAAGGTGACTGTTTACACAACCATAACAACAAATATATATTACCACCAGAACTGACGAAGAAAGGTGTAAGGATCACTAATATACCAAACTCAAGCAATGACTTTGTCTTTACAAGTGTCATTATGTATCTCTCTCTTCTAATTTATAGTATGCTAATTTTGACTAGGCTACTTCAAAAGCAATGTAGTCTCCATGACATATCATACGTTGCCGAATATTTGTCTTGGGCTGTAAAGTCTGAGAAATAAAAATACAATATATATTCTATACTCGATCGCTCTTAACCTGAAACTAAAGACCTAAATGGCATTTATCTACTAAAAAACTGTACTTTCTAACAGTTTTTTCAACAAATGGTAAAATAATTCCTCTCAATGAAAACATGGTATTTTTATTATAAAATAAGGTTTCACACATACTTACCGAACAATTACATAGCTATACGCTTCTTACCTACGGCAGTCGAAATTCCAAATTTCTCGGCGCTAATTGGCGCTGCTGACGTGTAGGTGATACAAACCCCGCCCACTTTCGGGGTATCCCCCGGTACTACTGAGCTTTGCTGACAATTCGTTTAGCCGCCCCGTCCATCTGTGGGGAGGAGGCAGGGAGGGGCTTTAATCATTGTAATTGTTCGGTAAGTATGTGTGAAACCTTATTTTATAATAAAAATACCATTTTCACACATGAAACTTACCGAACAATTACATAGCTGAATCCACATTACCCGGCTGGTGGGTATATGGACTTTAAGTGCAAATAAGAAAAAAAAACTCACATTGCAAGAATGTTGTAGTACCTTACCTCGTGAGAGAGCAGCTGCAGGAGAATACTGCCTCTGGTCGGCGCTCTCATCACTTGTAGGGAACGTGGCAGTAGTGGCCAGGATCGTTCCTACTACTAGTGGGTATTCTGCAACCATGGAGGTTCACCGATGGTTGATCAGAATGAAATAATATGCGCCCCTTGCACTGGGCTGTGACCAGATTAAAATAACAATCAAAGACCATCACCTACACATAACCATAAAAAAAATAATAAACCAAACCCTACCATAAAAACTGGCGGGTACTCCTCGGTACCGTGTTACCCCCAGGCTTCCCAAAACTCGACCACCTTCTAATCAAAACGAAGAGATAGTCAAAAGGAAGGGAATTGGACCAAATCCCCCTATGCTTCCTTTCCCAACACCATGCCCATCACCGACAAAGGTCCTAAACGGACAACAATTATCAAACGTTGCTTCCACATCCTTCAGGTAATGGAGAGCAAAAACCGATCTCGACCTCCAGAACGTAGCTTGTAAAATAGATGCTAGCGACGTATTATGTCTAAAAGCCATGGAAGTCGCTACTGCCCTAACCTCGTGGGCTTTAACTTTACACACCTGTAGAGTCTGATCTCTTACTGACGTGTGTGCTTCCTGAATCACAGGCTCCTTAAAAAGAACGAAATTGCGTTCTTAGACATAGGACGGCTCGGATCTTTAACCGAACACCACAATCGGTTCGAACTTCCTCTCAATGCCTTTGTTTTATGAATATAAAATTTTAAAACAGTGCTCTCACCGGACACAAAGAACGTTCTGTTCCTCGTCCTCTTCTCCTTACTAATCCTGACAAGCTTCGAATGGAGAAAGAAAAACGAGGGCCATGGTCTCGAAGGATCTTCATTCTTCGCTAAAAAATCCTGAGTATAGGCACACACAGCTTTGTCTTGTGTAAATCCTATCTCTTACTCATTGCTTGCATCTCGCTGATTCTACCAGCTGAAGCTAAGGCGACTAAGAATAACGTCTTCTTAGTAAGATCCTTCAAAGAAGCCGAATTAAGAGGTTCAAAATTCGCTTTAGAGAGCCAGGACAATACCACGTCTAAATTCCAGTCCACTAAACCTGGTCTCCATTGTCCTAGTGGATCAAAAAGATTTAATCAAGTCGCTGATGTCCGAGTTATTAGATATATTTAAGTTTCTACTATGTTTAAAAACTGATGCCAACATAGATCTGTATCCTTTTATTGTCGAAGTCGATAACTTCCTAACGTCTCTCAGATATATTAGGAAGTTTGCTATCTCTTGTATAGAGGTTTTAGAAGAAGTTGTGTGACTTTCTCTGCACCAATTTCTAAAAACTCCCCATTTTGACTGATAGAGTTTGGCCGAAGAGGCTCTTCTACAGTTAGCAATAGCCTCTGCCGCTCTTCTTGAAAAACCTTTCGCTCTGACCAGGTCCCGGACAGTCTGAATCCTGTCAGAGCGAGATACGACAACCCTTGGTGATTTCTGTCGAAATGAAATGGGGCTGTTTGAGTAGCGATGGAATTTGTGGCAGAAGCCTGGGGAAGTCTACTAACATCCTCAGGAGATCCGGGAATAACCCACTCCTTTCTGGGCCAAAAAGGAGCTATTAGAGTCATCGTAACGTTCTGGTGACTCTGGAACTTGTTTAATACTTCTCTGATCATCGCAAATGGTGGAAATGCGTAAACATTCAGACCTGACCAGTCGAGAAGCATTGCATCCGTTTTCCAGGCTAACGGGTCCGGGACCGGAGAACAGAATAGAGGAAGCCTGTTGTTCCTGGACGTTGCAAAGAGGTCTATCGTTGGTTGTCCCCACAACCGCCATAGATCCTGACAAACTCTGATATCCAATGTCCACTCCGTCGGAAGAACCTGATGCGCACGACTGAGTTCGTCTGCTAAAACGTTGAGCTTCCCTTGCACGTACCTGGGGAAGAGAGTCACTTTGTGCGCATTCGCCCACAGAAGAAGATGCTCCGTCATTCTGTACAGGGAGAACGAATGTATCCCTCCCTGTTTTTTTATATATGACAGCGCTGTGGTGTTGTCCGAGAACACCGCAACTTTCTTCCCTTCGACTAGAGGGGTGAAACTTTGAAGCCCAAGAAAAATTGCTTTCAGCTCTTTTATGTTGAATTATAAGACCTCTCTCCTGCTCCGTCCAGATACCTGATGTCTTCTCTTTCCCCAACAGGGCTCCCCATCCTGAGTCCGATGCGTCGGCATAAAATTCTAGCTCTGGATTCGTTCTTTCGAGAAACAAACCCTCCTGAGCTCTTTCCTTATCCGACAACCACCAACGAAGATCTTTCTTGATTTCCTCGGAGATCGGAATAAACAGTCGAATCCGGTTGAATTTTCCGGTCCCAATTGGCCTTTAGGTAGAATTGTAGCGTCCTCATGTGAAGACGACCAAGTGTAACAAAAGTCTCCACCGAAGCGCGAGTCCCTAACAGGCTCATCCACTCCATGAGCCGTGCAGGACGAGCGGTTTAACAGCTTCCGTACAGTCGCAAGGAGAGGGAGTATTCTCCTTGGGGAGAGAAAAACCCGAAAAATTGTGAGTCCAGAATCATCCCCAAATATGGAATCCTCTGACTCGGTACTAACTGTGACTTCTCTAAATTCATTACTAATCCCAGTTGCTGTGTTAATATTAGTGTCCGATTTAAATCCCTCACACACTGGAGACTGGAGTCGGACCTTAGAAGCCAGTCGTCCAGATAAAAAGCAATATTGATTCCCATCAAATGTAACCATCGACTTACCGGGGCCAGGACTCGAGTAAATACTTGTGGGGCTGTCGAAAGTCCGAAACCAAAAAGCGCTCTGAACTGATAAACTCTGCCGTCGAAAAACGAAACCGTAGATATTTCCTGGAGCTCCGATGAATAGGTACATGGAAATATGCATCTTTCATGTCCAGCGATACCATCCAGTCTCCCTGGTCGAAGAGCTGACATAACCGACCGGTTGGTTTCCATACGAAACTTCGTCTTCAGAACAAAGATATTGAGAGCACTCACATCCAGGACCGGCCTCCAGCCCCCGATGACTTGGGGACAACGAAACAGCCGTGTAAAAGCCCGGCTGAGATGTCTTCCACTATTTCTATGGCCTTCTTGGTAATCAGGGCTTCTATCCTTTGGCAAGAGCCAAAGCTCTTTCTGATCCCTGCGAGTATGCTGTTAAGGCGATGGGAATACTCGACAGTGGTGGATCTTGCACAAACGGGATCACATAACCTTCTCTTAATACTGTGATCCCACTGTTCCGCCCCTCTTCGACTCCATTCCCGCCAAAACAGGCGGAGTCTTGCTCCTACATGTGTGTGAGGGTAAAAATTCCTACTTGTCCGACTGTCTCGAGGGTGGTTTCTTACTGGTTGTGGCCTGTGGACGCAAATTAGTCCTTGGTCTGGGATGCCATCTAGACTTTCCTCCGCGAAAAGGTTGCTTCTGAAGAGGTGACCCTTTAGCTCCTGTAGGTGGTGTCTCCTTGGGTACGTCGTGTCGACGAACGAGTCAATAAGTCGTTGTAGACTTTTTTTTTTTTCTCTAGATCTGCTAGAAACTTGCTGAATAACCTGTTCAGGGAATAAATGCGACTTACATAAAGGCGCAAACATGAGAGCAGACTTCTGGTTAGAAGTTACTCCTTGGAGGTGAAATGAGCACCAAAGTTCTCTTTTTAAGGACGCCAGAGTAAAAAGAGATGCAAGCTCCCCTGAGCCATCCCTGACTGCTTTGTCGGCACACGATAATACATCAAGCCAGTCTGTCGCCAAGCTATCTTTCCAGAGACTGACAATCCTCTATTTTCCTTGCTAATGCAGCAATAGTCCAGTCTAAGAAGCTGAAAACTTCTATTACCTAAATAGGTTCTTAATCAGGTGGTCGAAATCAGGCGAAGAAAAGAAAATTTTCGCCGACGAAAACGCTGTCCTTCTGTTAGCATCCACCAGACCTGAGAAATCTCCTTGGGCGGAGGCAGCGACTCCCAAAGAGGGCAATTCTCCGGTAGCATAAAATTTATTTATATGTCTTCTGTAACTTGGACGGTGGGACAGCGAAGGCGGCTTTACCAGACTCCCTCTTCTTCTCCAGCCAACTTCTCTGATTCTTTGAAGACTCTTTTCGCCGACTGCGAAAGCACCAGTTTAGGTAGACTCGCCGAAAGTACTTTCCTATCCTTAACAAAGGTAGAAGGAGGCGAAGATAGAGGAGCTGGCTCGAATTCCGTATAAGAAGCCAGCAAAAACTTCATTAAGTTGGAGTAAGCAGAAGCCGCTTTCGACTCTTGTTCCGACTGATCCTCCCCATCCGACATTGTCGACTGCTTGGCTTCTTCATCCGATTAAGACTTAACTTTCTTCAACGACTTAACTAAGTCCTGAAGCTGTCTCAACGGTTCCAAAAAAGCTTCTTCTTTGTTGTTCGCATCATCTCCCGATGGTGGGGCGCGAAGGAGACAACTTCCTTGATGAAAACTTGCGAGTCGCACTCTCTCTCTCGTTAGCTGGCGAACGAGTCGAAACTTTCCTTGTTTCAGTCGCGAGACAAAACCATGCGAGTCCGACACTGATACCTCGCGAGATCGTTTGCGAACAGCACCCGAACCTCTACTAGGCGAAAGATACACAGGGTTCTCCCAAATGCTACACGAGGGTTGAGGACTCTTTTCCCTCCCGCCCTCTCACAGTTGATGACGAATTATCCAATGGCACTGCGCGCCTTCCTTTTCAACGGGCGTGACCCTTCACTCCACTTCTTTCGCCTGGTATTCAGGCGAACACACCTCCGAGTCCGACGACAAACCTACACCAGACACATCTACACCTTTCCAGTGGTGTCTCTTTACAGAAATCGAGTCGAAATTCACGACTGAGTCGACGGCCGCCCGTGGGCAAACCCTCCAGTCTCCCTTCGACTCACGGTATGCTTCTCCCAGGTGCTGGGGAGCGGGACAGTGACCTCGGTCTAGAAGACGTGGAGGGACGGACAGCCGCCTCCTCGGATACGACACTTGCACTTTTCACTTCACCAGACTTAATCACAAATTCACGAAAGATGTACCTAAATCCATGACAGATTTAGCAAGCAGCTCAAATTTTCCTATCCATCTTATTTTCTAACTGGGCAATGGTGTCGGAATCAGAAGCATGGGGAACCTGAGCCGGAGTAAGGTGTACTGAAGTAGGAGGACTATCAATAGGAGAGACGTTTGACAAAATAGGAGAAGGAAAAAGCGGGCTTCTTTGCCTCTGACGGCAAAGGAGTTGACTCTAATCTAGCCCTACTATCAGCCCTAATGGCTGCCTTTCTTTTCCTATCTTTTTCCATC
Organism: Macrobrachium nipponense; assembly: GCF_015104395.2. Lineage (NCBI taxonomy): Eukaryota > Metazoa > Arthropoda > Malacostraca > Decapoda > Palaemonidae > Macrobrachium > Macrobrachium nipponense. The sequence continues at coordinate 16,854,682 of NC_087215.1, read as the reverse complement.
TTATCAAGATGAGACAAAAAACTCTTCCATCCTTGATCATCTAGATCTTCACATTCATTACATGTACGCTCTTTAGTACACTCTTGCCCCCTACAGTTCACGCACTTCGAGTGTGGGTCATAACATAACTTGGCTAATCTAGTTTTGCAGCCTTCACTGCAAAACCTAACGATGAACCTGAATCTGACATAACTCACACTAAACAGATGAATAAAGAAAGCAGCTAAGCCGTCACACAAAAAACAACCAAGAAAATTGTACTTCACCAAATCGGGTGTCAACAAAAATGGCGAACAGTTGACTGCAGCGAAATACACAGGTGTTTCACCGTGGGCGGCAGAAAACGAATTGTCAAGCAAAGCTCAGTAGTACCGGGGATCCCCGAAAGTGGGCGGGTTGTATCACCTACACGTCAGCAGCGCCAATTAGCGCGAGAAATTTGGAATTTCGACTGCCGTAAGGTAAGAAGCGTATAGCTATGTAATTGTTCGGTAAGTTTCATGTGTGAAATGAACAGTATTAATGGTCCAATGATATTAACTAAGTTTTTCATGAGCATTTGTGATAAATCCAAGGATAAACATTCAATGCCTTACTGTTCATTAGCATGGAAGACAATATTGGAAGATTGAAAAATATGCATAACCAGAATAATTAAAAATAAAAGTTCTTTGTAGTTCAACTGTGACGAACCTACCACATTAAACTTGTGATCATAAATAATCTGCGTAATAAACACTAATGAAAGAACCTGAATCATAAACATATTCTAAAAATTACAATGCACACAAGTTGTGGCTTTCAGCACTTGCGCTCCACTCAGGAACGACAGCCGGTGTCTTATAATGAATGCAGTTAAGGAGAAAATTTGGATTTGAATGCAGCAAAGGAGAAAATTTGGAGTTGTCTGAAAATAAAAGCATAGCTGGAGAATAAAAAAAAAATCAAAATTCTTGTTGACTAAATATGTGGTGAATCTATTACTTACACCTTGAGATCATTAAAAAGAGGAGCGAAACCAAACACAGCACTTTTCATTAGGCCTACATATTCTAACAAAACTTCACCAAGGTCTAGCCCTAAGAGAAAATGAGTCATGTGCTTTGGTTAAATGCCCTAATACTATAAAAGCATTAAAAGAGGCATTAATAAATGTGCACAAGAAGTACAAACAGGGAACTGTGAAATTTACAATTCCTACCCAAATTAAACGTTGGATAAATTTTAACAAAATGGCCCAATCTGTAAACTCTACTAGGCTCTATCTGAATCCCCAGCCCTGAACCTTTGCAAAATACAGCAGAGCATATTACAGAATCCTATATTAATAATTGCAATAATTCTACAGAAGAGCTCCAAACAGAGAGGTCGTTTATTAATAAGATTTTTTGACTGAACAATATAGAAAGGGGTGTATATAATGTAGTACTGGTGAGATAATTATATAAGAGAAATTTATGGAGATAATTTGAAAAATTTACCATTTTTTTTTTTTATGCTTTTACAATCATCTCCATGGGCTGGCACTAAACTCAGTATCCCCAAGAGCTTTTCTGTATAATAACCTAAATAATATATACAGTACAGGTTCAATCTGGGCTGCATTTTGTAAAATAAGATAAAGTGCCAATCTTGCTAATTAATACCTTGTTCTTCATTTTCTTTGCAAAAAAATAAGAAAAAAATGCAATCATCATTACACAATTTATGATGCTATAACTGGGGTTTGGCAAGATATCACCTTATCACACCAGTACCACAAGAATTGTACATTGGGCTAGGCTATCATCCAATAATCTATAGTCGATTCATATAAGGTAGATTCTTGCGCCTACGAGACGTTTGTTTGGCAGCCTCTGATTGGCTGGTACCGGGAGGTAGGCCGTTCGCTCATTGTGTCCCATTTTCGTCTGTGACTTAGAAAACATGCAGTATGTTTATATTTCTTCATTTATCTCACGTTTTCCAAAGATAATAAAGTTTTGGTCATACCAAAGGATTCGGTATTAATTGTACAACTAAATAATCTTTTCCTGAAACCAATTAGATAAAACACAAAGGAATTACAACGAGTAAAAGTGAAGAGAAAAAATTTCAATCTTTACACCTGTTTTTATTTATCATCGGATCTTTAATAAGTCATACGATCAAGATGAATTAAAACTTGTATTTTCATACAATAAAATCACCCTGAATACGCTGGTGCTTTCAGATTTTGGATGCGTGTAATATGTGAAGACAAAATGAAGAATATGTCTTATTATTTTGCAGCCGTACTTGACTCAGCCTGATAGGAAATCTATCTTTCTTGATTATTTGTTGTTTATTATTTCATATCACTCAAATAAGTCTCTGATGTCTCTTTCATTTGAAAATATATTCATAAAATAAAATTAGAAACAATATCTTGAAACAACCTGATTAAAGTTTAGGCTGAGTTGAAGAGTGTGAAGTCGTCTTTCCACAGAGTTCACTTCTTTCTGGATTGAATTCCCTCGGCCCGCATGTGTCTGAGCTAACGATGCCAGATGCATCCATCTGATTATTATTATTTTTTTCCTTATCAGATATGCCCAGACATACTATATGATATTGGATTTAAAATGTTCGACAGTTATAATGGAAATTCTGTGTATTTATTTTCAGAAAATGTAATAATATAACATGGTAAATATTGTCGAAACTGCAACCTTTTATATCGATAATTGGCAACTGAAATCTCTCGCTGAAACATGACGCCTTGCAGATCTCATTCTCTCAGCAATACCGTCAAACTTGAATCATTTACTGATGCAAAATAATAAGACATATTCTCCAATTTTCTCCTCACATTTTACACGCATCCAAAATCTGAAAGCACCAGCGCATTCAGGGTGAATTTGTAGTATGAAAACACAAGTTTTATTTTATCTTAATCGCTCGCGTTAATGATGCAAAATCCGATGATAACTAAAAACAGGTATAAAGAATTAAATGCTTCTCTTTTCACTTTTACTCGTTGTAATTCCTTTGTGTTTTATCTTATTGATTTCAGGATAAGATGACTTAGTTGTACAATTAATAGCCGAATCCTATGGTATGACCGAAATTTTCCTATCTTGAGCAAAGCGTGAGTTGATTGAAGAAATTTAAACATAATATTGCTAGTTTTCTAAGCCACAGTAGAAAATAATGAGACTGAGTGAGCGGCCTACCAGCCAATCAGAGGCCGCCAAACAAACGTCTCGTAGGCGCAAGAATCTACCTTAAATGAATCGACTATAGTCACTTTTACAAAAATGAGGGGAAATGCCTATAATAAAAACAAGAAATTTAAATCAAGATGGCCATCAGCAGGTTACTAGGTAGTAGGTACGTTGTTGTTTTTGGTCAGGTCATTGGGAAAACGTAAAAAAAAAAAAAAAAATCAATAAAGCACAATAAAGCATTTAGCCTAACATTCTGCATACAAAACTAAGCATGGCTAAGCCTAGGCCTATGTTTAAAACCAGATTTCATGGGAAATAACAAAATAATTCAGATTAGCCTACAGCCGACTTTAATTTAGATTTAAGCCAACACTGAATATGCATATAAACGATGTTTCGATCTCTGCATACAATTTGTTAGGCCTATGTACTCAACACCCTATGTTCGCCTACACTAACCTTAGCCAGGTAACCTAGGCCTCTATCTTGTCTTGTAATAATAGGACTACGGTTAAGGATGTAATTACATCTTCCGTGTGTAAAAGCAACACTGACTGAACCTAATCTAAAAGCTATCAAAGTGAAAGGCTTGGCCTAAGCTAGAGTGTTTCGTCAGGCTATTTCCGTGTAGGCCTACCTAGCCTATGCTGAGCCAAAGTAGGAACACCGTATTTTCTTACGAGTTCTACCCAAAACCCACCACTAGGATGTATAATACGACATAAAGCCCGGCACTAGAATGTAAAATAGTACAACCTCCAACAATAACCACAACCCCTGCGATGTTATTTATTCCCGGAAAATAAGAAAATTGGGAATTACCGAGTCACCCATCGAGCCCACATTATTCCGACGTCAAATAAGTACAACATCGAACTCATCACTGGGATGTAAAATACAACATCTGGGCCATCATCCGGATGTAAAATACAACATCGCACAACCCACAACCCCTACGATGTTATTTATAACCAGAACATCATCAAACGATGACAGGGGGAAAAAATACGGGCGCCCCCGAAGAAGATGTGATTTGGCTCACCTGGGCCAGTGGCTGCACTCTGTTCAGTTCCCCGTCGTGTAAAACCGATCTAAAATTCCCTTGAAACTGAGCACACAAGTGTCCGATTTGCCCCCCCAAACTATAATTACTGTCCACCGCCGCCCACTCCAACACAACCACAACAATAACAAACGTCTAATAATATGGCGTCATCGAAGGTCAAGTCACGTGACCCAGAGCCGTTAGTTCCTCCGGCCGACAACAGATGGTGCTGTGTGGTGTCTCTCTCTCTCTCTCTCTCTCTCTCTCTCTCTCTCTCTCTCTCTCCCTCCTCGCTCTCTGTGGCACTATCGCGGTGTGGGGCTCCTCCTGGCTCACTTTTGAATAAGTTCTTTCTCGTTTCTTCTTATTTATATGTAACCCCCTCATTCGTTAATAACGAATTTGCCACTACATAAGCATTCGCCTTTACAATATGCTCTTTACTGGCACATGTTCCATCGCATTGTATTTCTTATTACCACCTTTTCAGAGAATTGAGAAGCAAACTTCCCAGAAAATGAAAAGGAAGGGGAGGTCAATTATGATATAATATAAAAGACATGAATCCGTTTATACAACATTTCACGGGGATAGTGGAAAATTCATGATATATATAATGTAATGCGATGTTTTAAATGACTACAATTTAGATGCAAGCAAGACAAATGTAGGGTGAACATGAATGTGCAGTATGGCAAATGAGACAACCTAGTACACTCTACACAAAATAGGATACCTATGCTTGAAGGACAAAGTGACTGTTTTTGAAGAATATCACGAATCAAAGCGCCGCCTTTTGAATATTAACTAAGTGAGAAGCGCAATTAATGAAAGACGATAACAATGACAAATAATCTTGTCGAGATAAGGTGTTTTTACTGACAAAAGACCGCGATATGTATACTGACACAAATGACAGATAGAAGATAAATGAAATGTTACCGACCATACAAGGAATTTATCATATACTAAGATTTATAAATCATACTGAAGTGTTAATGATAATAAGAATAGGCCAATTTTGACCACCAAATACAAATGCTGTAGATTTAATAACAAAATAGAAGACCATCTAAATACTTCTGAATTGGTCGTGTTTCGTCTGATGAAACTGTAACTTTTAACTTTATAGAAGCTGTTGCATAGACCATATATGAGGGTCGACAGGAGGACGTAATAACAAAGGACAGAAGTGATTAAAATGGCAATGATGATTTCACGATCAGTAAAACAAGATTTAGCAGTTTGTGTTTTCAGAGACATATATGACGACGCTAAATGTTATAATGATCATTACACTTCCTGGTGCAAAGAAGAAGAAAAGTCCAGTACTTGGTTGGTATTGCCAGTAAATGTAGGTATATGTTTGGGATAAAGTGAATGTAGTTATTATAACAGTGGCATAATGTCGTGCACTTATAGAACTTTAGAAATTGAGCATCGTGGTGAAAATTTATCTTTTTAAGCGGCAGACGATCATACGAGCGGCACAACTGAAAGTACTGAATTTTAGAGTGATATCGATTCTGTTGTAAACTGCTCAGGTTTCAAATATTTCTTGGGGAAAGATGGCTCTTAACTTATAATACAAATCCCCTATCAAATGCACTATCTTGTATTGTTACAAGCTTAAGTGACATCAAAGATCAATTTTTAAAAACATTTTTTTTACAATTCCTTCTCATGTTAAAAGGTAGACCTATATTCTATGTATTTCACTTGGAAATAGATCACGTGATAATGCTGTTTATCTTTATATAATAATTACAGGGGAAATTTATTGATATAAAGAGATGCATCTGCTGCGAATTCCATTACTTATATACAAAGAACACAGTCGATGCTACTTACAACATCACCACTTTCAAAGCTAGGCTCATCGACCTCGAATCTCCTTTTATGGTTGCACTGTATACTGAGAAATGCTTTCCCATCGCCTACTGTCATTTCCTTCATTTTGCTCTCGAAATCTTTACAGTTTCTTTCTGCAGCTAATTTATTTTCCGCTTGCCCATGTTATTTTCTCATTCACACGTCAAAATTCTTTGTTTGGGGAGTGATGCTGAGCAGTTTAGTTCTACAAAATATGTTACCCATGGAGCTTCTAAACACTCTTATTTATGCCCCTTTTCTTTTCTCTGTCGATGCTTTTGACTCCGAGAATTTCCAGTGTTTGTTTATGTAAACTTTTTTCCTCGATTTTTCCTGGAATATTCTTAATTTGGTTAATGGCTCAATCTTTCTTTCTGGGAAGACACCAGTTCAGCAAGCTGGAAGATAATAATAACAGCGCTCCAATAGTCTAAGCTTCTATCCATAGCTTTGACTTCAACTAATTTTAGAGAACTATAGACTCTGTTAAACTCTTGTCGATTTCGTCATCTTCAAAATAGTCAGGCTTCTTTCAGATTACCAGAATACCCTTTGAAGCTCATTGAGAGATTGTTTGGATGTAATTCTAGACGTCTCTCGATCACTGGTATGGTATATTGGTTTATTAGTTAATCCTTTTGCCAATTATTCTAAACATTATTTTGTAAATGCTTGCTAAACCACTTCATATCTGGTGTTGCTGATGGTACTACATCTTTTTCCTTTCTCGTTTCTACTTGTGCGCTTCCGGGATTCAGTGGCTTATCTTCTTTATAACTGAATCTCTCTAGTTGGTCTTTTTTCCATTATGCCTGTTTTCCCAAATGGTTAAATTGTTAGGGGCAGTTGGGACGGGCAACAAGAGGTCCTGTTCTTGCCCAGGGCCGAAAAAATAAGAAAAAGGCAGAAAGGAAAGGGGGCTCTATAAACCGTATTGATATGGAACAAGCCCACCAAAGTGGCCACTGACTTGAAATTCAAGCTTCCAAAGAATATTATGGTGTTCATTAGAAAGTAGTAACAGAAGGTAACAGATAAACAGACAGAAGAGACTAGTAATTGGAAAAGAAAAAAAATAAATGGACAAATAATGAAATAAATAAACAGATACTGGTAAAATGTAATGAGATTATAAAATACACACTGTTAACAGTCATTTCACGTTGGTCTATTCCACGTGGTCTATTCTTGCTCACAGCTGTGGCCCTCAGGATTTCCTTTAATTAAAGAGAAAAATGTCTAGTTCCTGAATACGCTATTTCGAAAGAAGAAGAAGAAAAACAGACCTTCGGGGAAAGAAAGAAAGAAAGAAAGACAGAGAGCGAGAGATTTCAGCAATTTATAACACCAAGAGACAAGACATAATTAAAATTCAGAATCTTTCCTGCTATATTTCGATAAACCAAAATATCTCTCGTGGAATATAGAAAATCAACGAAAAATCGAGAGTGAGAGAGAGGAGAGTATATGAACTGGATACCTCAGATATGGATTTCAGTTTGAAGAAAATGTGGCCTTATCTGGCCTTGGCAGTAGCTGTTATTATGACGTTGTTGTCCAGATGTTGTTGGAAATCCGGAAGAATAGTGATGTTGTTTGGTGTGGGTGCCTATTCGCTGGCGAGATTTCTCTCCTGACTGATAATGATGGAGCTGAAGAGCCTAAGGAAAAGGAACTGAACGAGAGAATTGCTGGCTTGCGAGAAGCCATCCAATGCCAGAGAGAGCAGCGTGTGCACTTGGACAGGACAATAATTCTTCAGCTACAAGAGAGGCTCGACTACCAAGAAGAGACGCAGAAGGCGGGTGGAAGGGAAGAACGCGTTGGTGAAATGCAGATGACTCAGGAGGTGTTGCAACAGCAGGCCTTGCAAGAGAGGGCTCACTCGCTCGAAGCTGGAACGATAAAGAGAAGAGGGAGAAACGGCAGCTGGAAGACAAGATGGTCAAGATGGCCGAAGAAAACCAGCATGTGAAGAACAACGTGAAGGAATTGTCAGAGGACGATGCCCTTTGTGAGAGATAAGGAACTGTCTGGGCAGTGGTCAGACGTAAACCTGCCTGCTTGAGGGGCTCGAGAAACTGCTATGACAGAAGGAGAAAGACAAGTGCAGGCTATTGATGGCAGAAGCGGCAACGGATAGCGAGGCTCATCCAGGAACAAAAAGACTCAAACGAAAAGTGGAATCCGACAGGAAAGACTTGGAGCTGAGGGTTGCAGCGCTGCAGAAAGGCTTTGGAGGACCTCTTGGAAGGAAAAGCGTGGGGACTCCAGTGTAAAGTTGAAACAGCGAAACTCAAGAGGAAGGAGCTGGCATGCCTCTAGAGGAAGGAAATAGTGGCCTGGAGTCGCTGAAGAAGAAGGCCGGTGTCCAGAGCGAATGGAACGACCAGATGGATGATGAGGTTGAATGGCTGCGAGGAACGAAGGAGAAAATGGTCTCTGATTTGAAGAAGCTCCAGGAGAAATAAAGACGAATGGAGGAGAGCAAGTGAAAAGTGCAGAAGCTTGTGTGGATGTTGAAGAAATGGCATGATGAAGACTGCACTGACCTCATTCAGACGGATATGTGGAAATTTTGAGGAAGATGTTTATTTTGTAATAAGTTTGTTTTGTTAATCGTTGAAGGAAATTTAACTAGAACGGGAAATAAATATGTTAAAATGTTTTCCTAGAGTTTGATTAATTGGTGGATGGAAAAGAAAAGGGGGGAATATAGAAAGGGTGAAAAAAATGTGGGGATTTGTGTAGGTGCCAGGAGTAGTAAAGAGGATTAGGAGAGCCCAAGAAATTGAGAGGATTCGAGTAGGATTAGTGGAGGTGCCAGGAGAAGAAGAGAGGATTAAGTAGGATTGGTGGAGTGCAAGGAAAAGAACTTGAAGATTCAGAGGAATCCCAGGAGGAAATTGAGAGGATGCAGTGGCATATTCTGGTTCTAAGGTACAGAATAGCTATTATACTGTGCAGAGACTGGCGGGCGAGGCCCGCCGAGCATCCCGGGACGGGGGGCGGGCTGGCGTCCGCCGAGCGTCCCGGGCTGACGGGCGGGCAGGCGTCCGCCGAGCGTCGCGGGACGGGCGGGCAGGCGTCCGCCGAGCGTCCCGGGAACGGGCGGGCAGGCGTCCGCCGAGCGTGGGCCCCGGGACGGGCCTGGGGCAGGCGTGCCGACCGCCGAGCGTCCCGGGACGGGCGGGCAGGCGTCCGCCGAGTTCGTACGGGACGGGCGGGCATGCGTCCGCGGGCCGAGCGTCCGTCCCGGGACGGGCGGGCAGGCGTCCGCCGAGAGTCCCGGGACGGGCGGGCAGGCGTCCGCCGAGCGTCCCGGGACGGGCGGCAGGCGTCCGCCGCGGTCCCGGGATGGGCGTGCAGCCCGTCCGTGAGCGTCCCGGGACGGGCGGGCAGGCGTCCGCCGACGCGTCCCGGGACGGGCGGGCAGGCGTCCGCCGAGCGTCCCGGGATTCGGGCGGTTAGGCGTCCCGCCGGAGCGTCCCGGGACGGGCCGGGCTGGCGTGGCGTCCGCCGCGGGTCCCGGGACGGGCGGGCAGGCGTGGGCCGCCGGCGGTCCCGGGATGGGCGTGCAGGCCCGTCCGTGGAGCGTCCCGGACGGCGGGCAGCCCGTCCGTGGAGTTCGTCCCGGGACGGGCGGGGCGGGTCAGCAAGTCGTCCGCCGATTGTCCAAACAGGGCGGGCAGGGCAGGCGTCGCCGCGGGTCCCCCGGGAACGGCGGGCAGGCGTCAACCGCGGGTCCCGGGAACGGGCGGGCAGGCGTCCACCGGCGAGCGTCCCGGGACGGGTGGGCAGGCGTCTGTCGTGGGTCCCGGGACAGGTGGGCAGGAGTCCGCCGAGCGTGGGCCCGGGAAGGGCGGGCAGGGCGCAGAGAACGTCCCGGGACGGGCAGGGAGGCGTCAGCCAAGCGTCCCGGGACGGGCGGGCAGGCGTCCGCCGAGTTGTCCCGGGACGGGCGGGCAGGCGTCCGACGAGCGTCCCGGGGACGGGCCGGCAGGCGTGCCGTGCCGAGTGTCCCGGGACGGGCGGGATTGCGGGTCCCGGGACTGGCGGGCAGGCGTCTGCCGAGCGTCCCACCCGGGAGGGTGGGCAGGCGCGGGGCGCCGGCGTCCCAGACGGGGCCGGGCAGGCGTCGCGAGTGTCCCGGGGAGGGCGGTGGGCAGGCATCCGCCGAGCGTCCCAAGGACGGGCGGGCAGGCGGGCGTCCCGGCGAGCGGGGTCCCGAGCGGGTGGGGCAGGCGTCTGCGGGGAGAGTCCGGGAACGGGCGGACAGGCCCCGCGGAGCGTCCCGGGACGGGCGGCAGGCGGGTCAGCCGCCCGGGTCCCGGGAGGTCGGGCGGGCAGGCGTCCGCCGAGCGCCCGGGACGGGCGGGGCAGGCTTCCGCCGAGCGTCGGGACGGGGGGCAGTGTCCGCCGAGGTCCCCGGGACGGGCGGGAGGCGTCCGCCAGCGGGTCCCGGGACCGGCGGGCACGGAAGTCCGCCCCGGGTCCTGGGACGGGCGGGAACAGGCGGTCCGCCGCGGGTCCCGTGACGGGCGGGCAGGCGTCCCGCCGATCGTCCCCGGGGGGACGGTAGCGGGCAGGCATCCGCCGAGCGTCCAGGGAGGCGGGCAGGCTGCCCGACCGAGCGTCCCGGGACGGGCGGGCAGGGCTCCCGCCACCGCGCGTCCCCGGGAGGGCGGGGGTGCAGGGGTGTCCCGCCGAGGTTCGTCCCGGACGGGCGGGGCAGGCTCCGCGAGCGTCCTGACGGGGGGGGCAGGTCCGCCGAGCGTCCCGGGACAGAGGCGGGCAGGCGTCCGGCGGGCCCGGGACAGGCGGCAGCGTCCGCCCCGGTCCGCGACGGGCGGGGCAGGGCAGTCCGCGCGGTCCCGTGACGGGAGGGCAGGGCGTCGCCGAGCATCCCGGGAAGGGCGGGCGGGCGTCAGCCGAGAGGTCCCGGGACGGGCGGGCAGGCGTCCGCGAGCGTTCCCAGGGACGGGCGGGCAGGCGTCCGCCGAGCGTCCCGGGACGGGCGGGCAGGCGTCCGCCGAGTGTCCGGGACGGGGGGGGGCAGGCGTTTCGCCGTGGGTTCCCGGGGAGGGCGGGCAGGAGTCCGCCGAGCGTCCCGGGTCGGGCGGGCAGGCGTCCGACGAGCATCCCGGTCGGGCGGGCAGGCGTCCGCCGCGAGTTTTCCCGACGGGTGGGGAAACAAGTGTCCGTCGAGCGTCCCTTGACAGGCCGGCAGGCGTCTGCCGCGTGTCCTGGGACGGGCGGGCAGGCGCCGCCGAGCGTCCCGGACTGGCGGGCAGGCTGTCCGCGAGCGTCGGGACGGGCAGGGCAGGCGTCCGCCGCGTCACCCAGGACGGGCGGGCAGGCGTCCGCGAGCGTCTCGGACGGGCAGGCAGGCGTCTGCCGAGCGTCTGGGACAGGCGGGCAGGCGTCTGCCGAGCGTCCCGGGGAGGGAGGCGTCCGCCGAGCGTCCCGGGACCGGCGGGCAGGCGTCCCCTGCGGGTCCGGGACGGGTGGGCAGGCGTTCGCCACGGGCCACGGGCGGGCACTCTAATGCTGAATGCGAACGAGTGTTCAGTAAAGTCAACCTCTTTAAAACTAAACAAAGAAACAGAAAGAAAACAAGGACAGTTAATGGGCTTTACTCTCTGCTAGTTGCATCAAAGGTTCAGGAGGGTATCAGTGTTCATTTTACTCCTGCAAATGATATGTTTCCAGAATAAATAATCATGCTCAGTTATTCCGGAACGTCAGAGAACATGAATTTGATTAGGAAGAAGATTCTTAAAGATATACTTTACAATTATTATTGTTATTAATTCCTTTATCATGGGATAGGTATCAGTACCAGTCATGTTTAGTTATAAATATTTATTTTAAATTACTACTCAGTGATGCTATTTTGATTTTCGATGTTTTGGGGTGTTCAAAGATATGTATGGGTGGGCCTATCAACTCACATATCTTCGTGTTAATTCGTTATCAGTTTAGTTTACATTATGGAAAGAAGTGACGTTCTAAGCTGTATACTTTTTTTCCACAGTGTTAATACAATATAGTAATAATTTGTCTATAAACAATTGTTTGATAACATTAACTAATTATTCATAATTCCTTTTTTTCGTTTTTGTAGAGAGAAATGTTTCATTTGTATTTTCTTCTTAATTATATATGTAAATTGCAAGATATTAATGACTACAAAGAAATCATACATAAATTCATTATTTTGTCAAATTATAAAAATGTGTTAAATATCAGAAACATTGTGAGATAATAATTACGATAAAATCTACAATTTTGTACGATATTTTTTACTGTAAAACCCTTAATTTTGAGGAGCCAGTACGATGCCACTCTCTCTCTCTCTCTCTCTCTCTCTCTCTCTCTCTCTCTCTCTCTCTCTTTAAACCTATCAGCTCAGATTTAAGAGTGTATGTAGATGAAGAACGTATATAGTATCTTCAAGGCACAACTTTTACCTTCTTCTATCTTCCCTGATAGCCAAGTCGTACCAATTTGGTGAAAATATAATGGAGCCTCTTCTTACTATCTGAAACACGTACATCGTTCGAAGGTCTTAGTATCATTTCAAAACATTATAAGTCATGAATTCATGTTATGAATTGTTTTCAGCCCATGCAGTTACTCAAGCTGTATATTGATCTTATCTGTCCATTTCCGAATATTGTGCTTCTATTTTGGCTCTCCTGAACAAGATTGAGCCATAAAGCAACCACTTAAGCAACGGACCTTCCCATTTTTCTTTCTGGTGTGAGAGTAACTCACTTTGTTGCAGATTAACCTTGTGCCTCCCCCACCCTCCCTCCCCCTACCTCTCTCTCTCTCTCTCTCTCTCCTCTCCCCTCTCTATCTCTCTCTCTGTTTGTGTTTGCTAGCTATGGGTACGCCATTTGCTTCATTTATAGGGGTTAGGATGTTTACCAACCCACAAGGGAATCAAAATGTAACCTTATGCATGATATTTGATATTTTGGGACTGATAGTAGGCGCCAGTCATACATGCAAATACGTTTATTAGTACCTGTATGATTTTAATTTACGTTTATAAATCACGAATGAAAAAAGTTTATTCTTTAAAAAATCACGGAATCTGCCTATGTCCTCATGTAATTCTACGAAGACCTTGGTCAGTACGTATAAGAAAAAAAAAAACAAAAAAAACTTGGCGGTTTCTCCCAACCCATCTCTATTAACTGTGTATGGGATACGTGATGTTTATTGGTTTTCATGGCTTTTCCTATTTTCTTCTTACTTAAGATTTTATGAATATTTATTAGTCTTAAATTCCCATATGACCTGCATAGTCAGTACTCCAACCAAAAGAAAGATTCAATGGTCATTGATATTTCCAAATGTTTTAGCAAGATGTCGGATTGGTAGAAGACTTGATTGGTACCACTGTGGGAAAAAATAACGTACGCGTTACTTTAGTATCTTAATAAATACAGCATCATACTCGGTGAAATTGAAACTAATTAAATCATATGAATTTACAGCATAACACAGGCAGGGACAATCATAGATCATAATTGTGTAATAATAATTCTTGAAATATTTTACAAAAAGTGGTCAAAGACGAATGTTTTTTTTTCCATGACGCGTTTAATGTCCAGTTTATGGACCAACAAATCTAAATTTATTTTACAGGTAAAATATACGAAAAAATTACTAGTCTTTTGTTGCACTTATGTGTGTGATTTATAGATTATACTACACATTTTTCCTTAAACACAGAGAGCTATTGTTCACGTACTGTGTTCGCTGAGTTGCTGTTTGCAAGAACAGTTTGTGCTTCTCGTTCACTTCACAACATGGCTGTGTTTTATGGTTTTAATGCTATAAGTGTAGACATAATGCGATATTATTATAACATTACTCTGATTACATGACACTGTAACTTAATATCAGTAATTGATGTTGTCTGCTTTCCTTATTCTCACCTAAAGAATGCTGCTAATTAGGATTTCATATTTGATGTGTTTGAAGCTTAATCGATGTTCGTGAATAAATCACAGTGGTGGAAAATAAGGTAATGTAAACATAGAATACAACGAAAACAGCGTAAAGATAGAAAAAAAGAAGAGTATACTCATATATATGTTAAAATATGGTAGGGATTTATGAATACCCAGAGTCTTTAGCATGTGTTTGCTAGCATATTAGCCGATGAGACTCTGCGACACCATTATATAAGAATAACAAACCGATTTGTTCGTTCGTACATCCATTTGAATCCCCGATTTCACTGACATCACAAATCCCGATAAATTGAGGCGCGACAATGTCAGAGGCCGAAGAAAATGGCAAAGATGTGACAGACGAGGGAGAGGAGAAAGGGATAACGATGGTCGACGTTCTAAATGAGGAGGAAGAGAGAGAACTGGACGCAGCTGCCGTCTTGGGAGGCTCAGACGATACCAGCTGCACCTACGATCTTGTAAGTTCTCCATGGAGCATGGTGATTTCTCCCCCTTGCTTCGTTATTTTCTTATGGCTGGAAGCCGTGGTGACTTTAGGAACTTATATATTGCCATTATTCCCTGTTTGTCATTTAGCGCAAGTATGTCGACCCTTAGGTTATTCTCCGTGATCTTCAACCTAACCTGCTGCCAAGGTACCTGTTAGGGTAAGAATGACGTACCTACCCCAGGCAATTCTTTCAGGTTAAGGATTCGTCTCATCCAACCTACCATGGCAGGCCTAGCAGGTTTCGGACAGGATAGTTATAGGATAATTCTTCCGAATTCTAACATTAATTATGACCAAATACCCTGTGCTGAGGTAAGTTTTAAGCAACCATTGGTTAGGTAGACGAGCTGTGGTCAACTTTTTAGGCACAAGATATTGTTATGGCAGCCGTATCTCTGATTGTGATAGGGGGAAAAACCAGAGACTACCAACCCTTATCACGGTGGACAGGTCTTAGGGTAGAACACCACGGCAGGCCAACCCTCATCACGGTGGACGGGTCTTATTCACTCGATATTTAGTAATTGGTGAAACAAGAATACAATTACAACTCCAAGCATACCATTTAAAAGACTGAAGTTTCGTCAACATAATGTGATATACTAGTATGAAAGCCCCATACGAACTAAAATAAGCATGTGACGCTCTTCGTGTTTTCAGTTTTGAAATCCAATATGGCGGCTATCGTGGGATGTACAGGTCCTGATCAGTGACGAAAATCGTCTTTCCCAGCCTTCCCAGCAATCATTTGAACAATGTTAGCGTAAATAGGGATGTAACGTTTATTGATCTTACTCAAGATTGCAGTTGTAATCGGCACAATAAAACAACATTTTGTTGCCTATATTACTGAATGTATGAAACTTTTTATTCCCGTGGTCATGGTTTGAACTGAATTCATTCTCACCTTGTAATCGGTGGTTTTTATCCTTACTGAAACTCCACAGTGCTTATTTGATTGTTAGTAGATATTGGTACGGCAGTGATTTGCGCATGCGTCAATTTCAGGCTTCCTGCCATACAAATAACAGTGTAAAGGGGGTATGTCAAATTTTGTCAGTGGCGCTATTGACTTGCTGTAAGTACGGCAGTTTGCTAATCATGCAGCAGTTGCCGTACACTGTTGCTAAGAGCTATAGATACAGCACCAGAAGATCAGCGACAGTAGTAGGGTAAAAAACCGCATGGTACAGGGGTGGACCATGTACGATCAATGTGTACAAGCCCAAGAAAAGTACATTATAACGCGTCCTGGCACTGGAGTAGAGGTCTTTAGCTCCGTTTCTCACCAACAACAAGTTGCGTCTGATGCCCATATCCGATGTCAGGACGCGTTATAATGTACTTTTTTTGGGGTTGTACACATTGATCGTACATGGTCCACCCCTGCACCATGCGGTTTTTTACCCTAATAATAGTAGAACTGAATTGTTTCGCTGAACATGTTCAATTCAAAATGTTAAAGTGGAAGCACCATACTGTAATCACCAAAGCACCAAAACATTTTGACAGTAAATGAAAATATAAAAAATCATAATAATACTCAAACATTTTGACTATATATACATTAAAAATAGTAAAACTAAACTAATCTATCTGTGTACGTACTTCATATCTTCTTTGAACCTCCTTTGAACCATGTAATAGCTAGGTACATCAGTTTTCGCCTTAAAACTGATGTTTTCAGGTTTCAACGAGCTGAAAAAAGCAATAGACGTATACAAAGAGTCAAACTTCCAGAAATTGTATATCCGTAGGTCACGAATGATCGAATCCGCCCTGAAAAGAGCTCTGAAGAGGAGATTTAAAGAAGACTTGGAGCTCCTCTTCGGAGCTCTTTTCAGGGCCGACTCGATCATTCGTGACCTAGGCTACGGATATACAATTTCTGGAAGTTTGACTCTTCGTAGACGTCTATTGCCTTTTTCAGCTCGTTGAAACCTGAAAACATGTTTTTCAACAAAAACTGATGTGTTATTACATGGTTCATGTTGCTAGGTCGTCATTTTCTTGCTGTCACTGATATGCGCCTGAGGTGGTAAACAAGAGTTCGCGCATGTATAATTCACTGCCGTACCAATATCTATCGCAATATGGGATACGGCTGCCGTACCAATATCCAGTTCGAACTTTTTATCACCATTAGCTTAGCCCTTGGTAAGATAATAGGTCAAGGCATAGACTTTGTTATAGTGTCCTAGCTATAGGGGGAAACACCGCCTTGGATCCATTGTCATTGGGTGGATCAGCCTTATTCAATCGATATTTAATTGGTGAAACTAGTATACAATTACATCTTTATGCATACCATTCAAAAGATTGAAGTTTCGTTAACATAATGTGATATTTATATATATGAAAGTGCCATACGAATAAGCATATGAGGTCTTCTTAAATATGTATTGCAATACACCCCCTGAACACCTGAACTAGCCCTGGTCACTTACCAGCCCGAACCATCATTTATTAAAAATTTACCAAATCTTTTGGTTAAAATAAACGATCAGTGTTGCCAATCTCCTGGCAAACACCCTCGTTACTAGTTACCAGCCCACCGCTAGTAGCCCTGCCTCAACGGGCCGGTCACACCTGCCCTCTCACGTCAATCACTTATCGTTCGCGGTGGAGTACAGAGTATCCACAGCGAACTCCTTTTTGGTCTTGCCCGGCCTTCATTTGACACCTTTGATTTGATTGATTTTGGTGACGAATTACGCATCCCTTTGGATTACGGTTGGATTGCTCTTAATACCTTGTCATTAGACATTGATTCTGCAAAGGAAGAAAACAACACAGGCTACGACAACGACTACTGCATCCTCGGCCACGACATCACAGAAAACGACGAGCGGAAGTTCAACAACGTATCGTTCTTTGCCAAACAATGCAAGAAAAGGATGAGACCCTATGACGATAGTCATTCCTTATGCGTAAATTGTAGGCCTGTCCAATATAATGTAAAGACCAGATGTTTGGAATGTCAGGAGTGGTCTTTGGACCAGATGTTAGGGTATCTCAAACATAGGAAAGGTCTTGTATTAAGAAGTAACTGTAGCAGGAAGAGACTAACGTAGATCAAGATAAAGACTTAGAGACAGTGCTCTTTAAGAGACTTGAGAGTACGCTGACAGAGTATGACATCTCTGTTACCGATTTTATGTCAAGATTATGTGAGGATAGATCGAGCAATAGGGATACTAAAATTACTAATCGTTCTTTTCCAGCTCCCCTGCCTGTTCCAGAATCAGCCCTAACCGGTGCTGGGGTTATGGGATCCGCAAGCCAGAGGGCAGGATCCGCCGTCCCCCCTGGCGCGGAGCAGGCAGTGTTGGCAGCAGATTCCCTTCCCTCGATGACATCTCTGTTACCGATTTTATGTTAAGATTATGTGAGGATAGATCGAGCAATAGGGATACGAAATTACTAATCGTTCTTTTCAGCTCCCCTGCCTGTTCCAGAATCAGCCCTAACCGGTGCTGGGGGTTATGGGGATCCGCAAGCCCAGAGGGCAGGATCCGCCGTCCCCTGGCGCGGAGCAGGCAGTGTTGGCAGCAGATTCCCCTTCCCTCGATGTGTAAGTTCTCAGGATGATAAAAACTAAACATAAACATAGTGTTTAGTTTAGGAAGAGAAGTGCAGGCTTCTTCGGGTCGGTTTCTATTAAAAAGTAGTAGTTTTAGAGGCACAGTGTCCTTAGAGCATCTTTAGGCTTTTTCCTGCTTCGAGTTCCTTGCATCAGAAGCTTTTAGGCCAGGGTTGGTCTTTTCAGATATGCTCCTTCGTCTTTAAGGTTACTTTCCTCTACGTATACGATACGATAATTGTTAATATCAACTAATTCTCCGTTCAATGCAGATGACTTACGATATTCAGTAGAAGAGAAATCGAATAAAATTAACTACGGTTAGCCTAGTGTTCACGATGATATATCGTATGCATATTCAGTAGCCTAGCCTAACCTAAAGTATTCGCTGTACAACATATCGGTAGTTATTTTTATATTGGCTAACGCTGTAGGCTTAAGGCATTCTTGACTTCGGATAATTCAATACAGGTGTAATTGAAAACGAACGAGAATCCGATCTGAGGATAATTAATATGAATGTAATCGAAACAGAATGAAGATCGGATTCTGTCCGACTAAAGCATTATAATTGTATTATGTGACATCATATTGGCGTAGTATAAACACTAAACTCGGCAGTCATTCACGCTGGAATCAGCGGATGACGAATACGGGTTTGGGTCGCCGTATCCATCTCTTCTCTCCTGATTGACTAAAATGACTAACGTAACAACACTCTCACTTATGCCAAGTTGTACAAACGTCTTAAAGGAGACGTGTCTTCAACTATGTTGACATTTAATATAGTCAATGAGGTATCTATCTTGGGGCATATAATCAGAGTCAGATATAAGGAATTTGTATGTATGACGTCTTCATACGTCTAACAGACTATTGCCGTCAGTATTTACATTGAGCTTATGTCAATTACAGTTACAAAGTATTACCAGTCGTATTATCAAATTACAATGACAACTGAAATTAATATAGGCCTAATAAGTTAATTTAATTACCTTTAAATATTATTTTATTACTTTTTCAATTAAATTACAATTACACTAGCTTGTCGTCAAACAGCACTATTGTAAGGAGGTGTTTGGTTTAGACAGACAACGATGCCGGCTAGTCTATTTTTTTTTTCTCCTTGGCTTCAGATTCAACCATATCACTTGGTCTCGGCTAATGTTTTTGTCCTTAGTTAGCATATTAATGAATATCTGGATACTTAACTTATGTAACGAAGTCATACTGTTCGTCTTACGATGTAATTTAAGACCAAAATTTGACTGATACGTCTCATTGGAAGCTAGTTTTTCCCTCGGGTTAGATGGCGTTAAATTTAGGATTCCGTTCGTTTTTCACTCGGTTTTCATAGGTATTACGAACCTTACACTTTATATATGTTATTAATCCTTTGTCTGTGTGAAAAACAACAGTAATGAGCTCTTCATGCTATTAGTTTCTTTTACCACGGCTGCGTTGGAATTCATACAAAAGCTCGGGGACTTCTGTCCAGGTTGCTGATGAACGTAATTTTGGGCCTTATTAGCTTCAGCTGCATTTATAACATGAATACAGTAATACCGTCCCACGCGGATGAATACAATAACGGATGTGCTATCGGATTCGATTACTGTACACGCTGATCAATACAATAAAGTGATGTTGTTATAGGAGTCGATCGCATTAGCAACAAGTTCTCGTTCGGTTTGTTCATAGTGTACGGAGTTATACGAGTATTATCGTTAAGATAATACCTTTTAACTTGCGCAATTTGCGGAGGTGGAGATATTAGACGATCGTAATCTCTCTCTCTCTCTCTCTCTCTCTCTCTCTCTCTCTCTCTCTCTCTCTCTCTCTCTCTCTCTCTCTCTCTCTCTCTTCCCTTTTATCTCTCTCTCTTTTCCCTGATTTTATATTCTCTCTTTATCCTAGACGATTGTGTTTCTCTCTCTCTCTCTCTCTCTCTCTCTCTCTCTCTCTCTCTCTCTCTCTCTCTCTCTTTTCTGATTTCATATTCTCTCATCCTATTTTCCACGCTCTCCTAACACTGGACTCATTGTGCAACAGAGGTTTTGTTCATGAAACTTACCTGACAGATATATATATAGCTGTATTTCCGAGTCCGACAGAATTTAAAAATTCGTGGCACACGCATGTGGCGGCCAGGTGGTAGTACCCATTCCCGCCGTGGGAGGCGGATATCAGGAACTATTCCCATTTTCTATTCATATTTTTTCTGTCGCCGGTCGATAAACAACTGTTTACAGACCTCCGCCTAGGATTTTGAAAACTTCATTAGCCGCTTAAGTATCCTAATTGTTATTTCGATTATTAACTTGGATTTGTGGCTAGGCATACGCTATCGTAAATTTTTTCATTGCATTTGATGTCTGAAGCTAGTTAGCCTAGTTTCAGACTTTGTTGTCTGCATGGTAATGTGAGGACTACCGGAACTTTCGGTAGACACTCGCTTAGTATATATGACGTTTACATGTTTTCTTTGCATAAGTTCAATGTAATTAGTAAAGGTGTGACTGATTACGGAAGAAGGAGGATTCATGTACGCATTTTTAGAGCGTGTTAGAATCAGGAGTTTTCCTCCACAGTAAACAGAAGTTAGAAATAATTAACCTTCTAACCTCCTGTAGATTTTATTTTGCCTAACCCTGTGGGGTATGGCTACGGGCCTAGAAGAAGAGTCTGCTAGAGGATTACATCAAGTAATCTTAGACTAAAAGTGCTCGCTCTCCATTCAGTGTTGTGAAGTGTAGTGCCCCTTGTGTTGTGGAGGGGGCGTCAGATCGGCCCCATAATGCCTCTAGGCTGGACCTCTGTCGGACTCCCAGGACTCAGGGATGAGGGCATGTCGAAAGCCGCAAGAGGGTTACGGGGGCTCCCCACCGATCTGGCGTCCCTTCGGCAGAACCTGTTGACGCTTCCCAGGCTGCTAAAGATCGTGCTCGTGCACGAATCTTGAAGGATTGCTTCTCTCCTCCCCGAGGCGTCCTCCCCGCGCAAGGGGTGGAGCTCGGAAGGACTCGCGCCCTCTAAGAAGCTTTAGAGAAGAGGACGCTTCACGTCCTCTCTCTCGTAGGAGGGAACGTCAGATCGGCCCCATAACGCCTCTAGGCCTAGACCTCTGTCGGACTCCCAGGAAACCAGGGAGAGGGCATGTCAAAAGCCGAAGGAGGGTTACGGGTTTTTTATGCTGATCTGGCTTCCTTTCGGCAGGTCCTGTTGTCGCTTCCCAGGCTGCCGAAGATCGAGCACGTGCAGAGAAGAAAGAGGAAGTTCACGTCCTCTCTCTCGTCACGAGAGGATGAAAGAGTAAAGAGACCACAATTTCCCTTTTAGAAGAATGCACTGGCTCTTTTTCTAAGGGACATTTAAGGAGGCTCATCATCTTTCCAGAAGAGTGATTTGAGCCTCCTGCGAGAACGCTCATGTATATATCATTTATACATTATTAAGGAGGCTCATTCATCTTGCCAGAAGAGTGATTTGAGCCTCTGCGAGTGACCGCTCATGTATACATCATGATACATTATTAAGGAGGCTCATTCATCTTGCCAGAAGAGTGATTTGAGCCTCCTGCGAGTGAACGCTCATGAAGTTTAGAGCTGTTTCAACCTCGCTAGCATTCCAAAAGAATTTGGTAATCAAGGACATTCTTGATTCCACCTTTTGGAGGAGCAACTCAGTATTCGTCTCCTCTCCTCATTGCGCTCCGTATACGTTATGTAACGTTCGCTTTACTTCGATAAAGCAAGCTGATAAGTTTGACGGTCCTGGCAAGCTGCTTTGCACAGTCAAAACAACTTATGTCTCTGGTCGGCATAAGAAGGCAATTTAGACGTTAGGAAGCTTTTGGAGGTGCTCGACGTCCTATAAGTAGAGACATTCTCCAGGACGCCTCGGCAAGCACCTTGCGGAAGACGAAAAACATACGTCTTCCTTTAGTGTTCACACACTTCAGAAGCAGCGTGCGGCTCTCCATGGAGACTGCATGAGGAGTCCCCCTTAAAAATATTCAATGTCATACGCAAAACGCGGTTCGTCATAACATTGAGATGTTGGCAAGGTCGCTCTCCAGGACGCCTCTTGGCGGGCCTTGCATGCATCAAGGCGCTCAACGAGTTCCTCTCTGAAACGTCGTTAGAAGACTTGGTGTTCTCTGCTCAGACACGCTCGTAGCTAAGCAGGACGTTTTTTTGAGGACGCTCAGCAGGACGCTTTCCAGGACGCTAAGCAGGACGCTTTTGAGGACGCTTTTCAGGACGCTCAGCAGGACGCTTTTGAGGACGCTCAGCAGGACGCTTTTGTGGACATTCGCCAGGAACGCTTCGGTGGAAGCTCGGCAGGACGCTTTGCGAGAGAAAAGACTTGTTGAAGGCGTCTTATTTGCTGTTGAGGGCATTTCTTTACAGAAATTTTTAAAAGGATTCGGAGTTAGCGGAGAGACATACCCGAATTTTTTCTTCTATCCCTCTTTCCTCTGCATCGATTTCTTTGAGGATCGGGAAGATTATATACTCGGATTCCTGGGTGACTTTCGTCATGTTAAAGGGTTTTCCTCTATTAGCAAAGTGCTAATAGTTTTGTCAAGTCAGGACGTTTTCCCCATTGTCATTTAAGTGGGGGACCCCTCATAAATGGGGTAGTTCTCATTGACATAGATTTTAACGTTTTTATCGTTTAAGCGGATAAACTCATAACAAATTTCGGAAGAGCTCTCATTCATTTTCAGAGGCTCATCCGGGTTAAGAGAAAGACTTGTAGACTATCCAGGAAGTCTTTTGTCCAATATCATAAAAACATTGAACGGTCTTTTTCGATCCACGGTTCTCTCTTGATGATCTCTATTCGAATGTTACTCCCTTTTCTTGAAAAAGAGTCTTGGCAAAGATTCAAGGAGTTCTTTTAAAAGTCTCGTTCATTAGAACGTGGACAGTCGTTTTCCTTTCTTTCTCTCTTCCTCGTACAGGAAAGATGTAGTAGAGAATTCGATGTTCAAATACTACAATACTTACGTAGTTTATCTGTGCGTCATTTTTGCTAACGCATGGGTCGAATCATATACGCATATCGTATTTACCTCTGCGGATAGAAGCCGAAAGAACTGTTGTTAATAATGATTTATTTGACACTCCCTTCAACCTTCCAAGAGTTTTCGGAGGAAGAACAACTCTTCAGGTTTTGTTACGACAACACAACTCAGCTTCTGTATTTAGCGAATTCTGTTTCGTTTAAATAGGCCTGCTGAGAGTTTCCTTTTGCTCGATAATATCATACCTATTCCTTCGTAAAGGGAGTAGCTGGCAACTCAGGCAGTTAGTATTCTGTTCACCATTGAAGCTTTCCTTCGAGAAGACTTCTTCTTCACTCTCTTTGATAGAGATCGAAGGTGGTCGATCTCCAATCCTTATATTGTTTTCTTGAAGGAAAGAATTTAGGATGGAGATCGTTGTTCAGAATCCTATAAATATACTACGTATATTAACCTCGCGACATGATTCTACTAAGCAGTTGAATGGTCCGAGGGGTAGGCGCATATCCTAGTTTTTCTACGGATTGCGACTTAGACGAGAAGTATTCTAATTGAACTGCAACTCGGGGTTGCCTGCAACCTCCCAGGAGTTTGTTTCAATTTTATATTCTTATGGTTTTGTCACGACAACACCATTTCAACTTTTATATTTACCGAAATTCGTTTCGCCTAAATATAATTGCTCGAGCATATCTTTTATGCTCGGTGGTTCTAGCCGAACGCATTCCTTTGTGGAATATGGATTACCTGGCAACTCAGGATGACGAGTCAGCGGGAGCTCAGGCTCTGCTACTGCGTATTGAACTGCCTGTGCCTGATAGCCGCTCAGTATCAGCTGGGCCTCCGAGATGCACGGTTGTTTTATGTCTCTCTCTCTTCTCTCTCCCCTGCTTTGATTGACTACCGAACCTATCTCTGCCCAACAATCTTGAACTTAGGTCTCTGATTAAAGGGGATTCTCGCAATTATGAAGGACCATCTACTGCTGTGACGATAGATTCCATCGCCTTCGATATTGTGAGAATTTTCAACAGAGATATCTTAGACTTATTGGTTTTACTGTTTACCGCATGGTAACAGAAGTCTGTACAAGTCTCCCTGCTGCATCGCACTGATAATGCGAATGATTTTGCAGACATCTGAGTTTGTCTTTGATATATCTCATATTCGTAGGTGTACAATTGTTCATTGTTCATCCCGAATTAACAGATATGTCATAAAGACATCGCCTACTCTCCGACCTGACAGCTCTACTTCCAAATGTTCAGCCCATGAGAAGCAGTTCTTCAGGCGGCTTTCCCCTGTGTTTTTCATTACTGAAGAACGCCCCGCTTTCATTGCAAACTACGACTTCTCACCGGACAGCAATGAAATAGCGGTAGCGTTTTCAGTCAGTTGTAAGCACAGGTTCAGAATCTTGAGAATCCTTCTCTCGATTCGTCTGTGAAGACGTAGGTTGCATTCAATATCTACCTTCGTCTTCAACGGTACATAGCGATAAGATCTTCAAGAGATGGCAGTCTCTTGGCCAAGGCAAAGCAGTGCTGCCTATTTTCAGTGTTCAATCGAGGAGGCCGTTTCTGAGTAAGTGACTATTCCTCCAACTCGACCTCTTTGAATTTTCCTTATGGTTCTATCTTCCGTCTGAAGTATGAGTAAGCTAGAAGTCCTAACTATTGTAGAATATGCAAATTGTTGTTGACGGCCTCTAGGCTCAGAGATTTCGGTTCTGTCAAACAACAAAGCTTCACGATCTTTGAGGGTCTGTGGAGATCTTGAAATTCTCTGGATCAAAGGTTCCGGCATGGAACTTAGACGAGTAGTCTGAGTTTCTGATGCCAAAAGCATTTCGAACCTATCCTTTCTGCGAACTTAATACATGTGACCAGAAAGGCTAATATTCTAACCGCTCTAGCCACGGCAAAGGGGGGGGTTAGTGAGGTTTTAGCCATCATCAGAGGTTTTGGCTTTAAAGGACATAATGCGGTCTGTCCTCTAAGCCTTCCGTTCTTGATAAGAACGAAAACCTGTCTAACCCTTGACCCGAAGGCTTGGAGACCAAGGGTATGGCACAATTTATTGGGCAAGGGCATTAGAGTCCTGTGCCCTGTAGGCTCTCTCAAGTTTTATCCTGATAAAACTATAGAAAGTCAAGGTCAACGACAATCTGCGGTGCTCCGTAAAAAGATCAGACTGGTTCATGTCCAAGAACACCCTGGCATTATAGCCAAGGAGTTCTTTTAAGAGGTCTCAGTCATTATGTTGGCATAAAGATTTGAGATTTTTTCTTAATATGAATGCTCAAGAAGTGAGGGCGCGGCCTCGGAAGCATTTCAACAGAACATGACACTCAGTAACATCCTGAGTGCCACGCTTTAGCGAAGCAACTCTGTGTTCGCTTCACACTCCCGACAATCTGCGGTGTTCCGTAAAAGACCAGACTGGTTCATGTCCAAGAACACCCTGGCATTATAGCCAAGGAGTTCTTTTAAGAGGTCTCATTCATTATGTTTGCATAAAGATTTGAGATTTTTTCTTAATATGAATGCTCAAGAGGTGAGGGCGCGGCCTCGGAAGCATTTCAACAGAGCATGACACTCAGTAACATCCTGAGTGCCACGCTTTAGCGAAGCAACTCTGTGTTCGCTTCACACTCCCGACGGGATGTGAAGACGACAATTTGAGATCTGTAAGTCGCTAGGACCATACATTTCCGTAGATATATTATTGGGGGCAGGCAGCAAACACGAATCCTATCCTATAGAAATGGGTCATAGGTGTGCTTTTCTTTTAACTTTGAAGGGTTGGTCGCTTGAGACGCGTTCCTTTCTTTAGCCTAGAAGTTATGGAACTAACTTTGATAGGTTAGGTCAGGTGGTGGTTTATTAACTTCGGTGTCCCTCAGAAGTATGGTCATATGGTCTAGTCACATTGTGGTCACGTCCCCGTTGACAGATCATCTAGAGCGCACCAGCATTACAGGTCTCTACCTCGCTGGCAACTCTAGTAAAGCAGAAGCAGACTTTGGTGACAGTAATCACGAAGTCGGCTATGCTAACAGGTGAGGAAACCAAGATGTATATCATCTACTTAATTAAGTTTCCCAAAAATCCTAGTTCTGTCTCTTCCCACCATCCGAAGGTGGGATTCAGCTATATATATTATCTGTCAGGTAAGTTTCATGAACAAAATGTTATTGTTTATTAATACAATTAAGTTTGTTCATACTTACCTGGCGAGATATATAATTAAAGTGCCCACCCACCTCCCCTCAGGAGACAGTGGCACTGATAAAATATGAATAGAAAATGGGAATAGTTCCTGATATCCGCCTCCCACGGCGGGAATGGGTACTACCACCTGGCCGCCCACTGCGTGTGCGCGAATTTTTAAATTCTGTCGGACTTCGGAAAATACAGCTATATATATCTGCCAGGTAAGTATGAACAAACTTAATTGTATTATAACAATAACATTTTTCTTCCTTTCACACCTTTTCAAACTTTCTCAATTTCCCTTCAGCGCTGACTGACCTCATAGGTCCCAATACTCGGCCTTTGGCCAAAATTCTATTTTTAAACCCAACAATCTTGCTGTCTGAGTTAGGATTAGAGTAGGGAGCGACTATTAGGAATATGTATAAGGTAGCATGATATGATATATCACAAGAGGATTTTAAGTATTAGGACAGATAGGAAAGAACATGTCTAGGTCTATCTGAGGGTGAGGGTATTCTTTCAAGTGCCAACCAGGCAGAGTACAGACAGGCAGGTACAACACTACAAGAGGACATCACTACGATCGACGACACCGTCGCAGACGCACCGATGGACATGGTTGTCTCCTCCGTACATGAGAGGCCTAAGGCCACATGGGAGGTGGGCTTCAGTTAACCTCCATACATGAGGGCCAGGCCACATGGGAGGTCTTCGATTCCCTCCAACATAGAGGCCGAGAGCCACATGGGAGGTCTTCAGATTCCCTCCA
>NC_087215.1:16813254-16826991 GCF_015104395.2 Macrobrachium nipponense | reverse complement strand
TATATAATGTGTATAAAGAAATATCTTTATGCTTTTCGTATAATTTCTGTTTGTATTGAGAAGTACATTATGTCTTTCTGTTTACTTTGGTGGTGGTTGGAACTATGGGCATTTGTTTAATGGTAATTTGTTTTATGGTAATAGGATAATTTGCGACTTTGTTTACTATTGAGCCTGAATAGTTCTTGAAACTGGCAGTTTGACAGTTAAATATCCACTCACTCTGCCTTTTGAGTATTTATATTCAGCGGTGCAGAATCCAGGCCAGAGGCAGATGCCATAGTAGGACAGTTTTTCCAGGCGGAGGAGAGTCAGGATTCCAGTCCAGAGACAGCGCAGGAAAGCAGTCCGGAGCGGAGTGGCACCAGACCTTTGAGATTTTTCTGACATTTTTTTACCCTGGAGTTTTCAAGTGTCATTGGAGACATAAACTTCACCTAGGGCCGAGCGATAGGATTTCATGTTCGGAGAGAGGCAACAAGAGTAACTGGACTTATCATCTTACCACGAAAGACCAGGATCTAAAAGAAACGTAAGTCGAGTTGAGAGACCTTATGCAGGCTCAAAAGGATGATCCTGTTTCTAGATATAATTTACACTTATTATAGTTTAAATTATGTCGCCAACACGTCGAAAAAATTAAAAGTAAAGGATTTTATCATTATAATTACCATATACTTGTGCCTTTGGTTTATAAACCAGTAGAGTTCATTTGACTAAGATTAACTACGAACGTAATTCAAATATATTTTTTTTCTTACTTAGTAACGAGTGTTCATTTACGAAATTTAACGTTTTCACGAAGCTAGCTTGCTGAATTCTTTCCCTTCTCGTTAAATTCGTCGATTTATTTCTTACGTTAAATTGATTCTTTTCAAGAGCGTCATATTCTTTTTATTATTTTAGGTCCTTACATATGGTAGATGAGTTACTGTGGAGAGGAAGTGGTGTATACATCCGAAGACAGCTCTTTGGGGTGATTTCCTCTCAAAGACGAGAAACGGCAGTTCAAACATTTATAATTTCACTTATTAAACTCAATAGTTTTCTTCGTCTTTGGTTTAAATCCCTCACTGTCAATTCATAATTTTACCATATAATGTGATGTGCTATGGTGTTTCTTAGAACTGTACAGACTCAACATTTTTTAACTTCCTTGGAGACAGAGAAAACATCACAGCTTAGGAATGCTGATTGGCTTGAGGTGGTGGTGTGATCCTTACCTAAGCAGGTCAACGATCGTCTGTAGTTATGGGCGTTCGTCAAAGGTGACTTTGAAAACCAGTTTAGAGTGATTTCAGGGCGTGGATGAAGGGTGTGAATTCGTGCGTTCCGTTATGAGCTATGTCCCCGTTCATAATAGCATGTAATTAGCGAGAACCATAGAGAGACTTACAGAGAGTCAGGCAGAGCCGGGGTGGCTCTGCCAACGTGTTTCTATTTAGTGCTTGGAGATTCTAGGCTGGGAAACCGGGTAAGAATTACTGTGCTTTAGCCAAAGGTGTGGCTTGACTGTATTTTTGATATTTTGTAAACGATGTTTCTTTCATTTAATCTTTTGACTTTGTCTTTACAATGTGTATGCTTATCAGACTCTGTATCCTAACAGGTGGTTTCTAGTGGAGGGAACTTGTACTAGTAAGGGGGAACCATATTTGGAGGAATGGTGTTTGACTAATACTAATTAAAGACTGTTAATTACCGGGGGTTATCTGAGTTATCTGAACTTTGAGTTAAACATTTCCACTTAATCATCCTGTAAGAATCTGAGTTATTCAATTAATACTTTACTTTTTAAAATAAATGTCTATTTTTTTTGTAGTTCCGACTCTGATTTGATGACCTAATGAAATGGAGGGGAGGTATATCGGGAGAATGAGTGAGAGAGATGAGAGCGAGAGAGAGAGAGAAGAGCGGTTTGCCAGCCGTGAGTAGTAGAGAGAGAGAGAGGGAGCTGTTGCTAGTCGAGAGAGAGAGAGAGGAAAGTGTTACCAAAAAAACCCAGTTTTCCTTCCGCTCTGGCTTTCGCTACCAAAGTGAATAACGGGGCGGTGGCCCGTTATTATTTATAAATAAAATATATATATATATATATATATATATATTACATGTGAGTGTGTTTGTACGTTACATGAAGATCTATTATGTAAACATATCTCTCAACTTCTACATGTCTTTTCCCCCCACCCCAGAGTAGCTCCATTAAAACTAAAAGAGGTATTTGAATCAAAACGCATTTTGGATTCCTCTTCCAAAAAAGGATCTACTTCGGTCATTCATCCTGAAGAGCGAGGAAAATTGTCGATCAGGATTCCCTGTAATTGAACAGGGGAAAGCAGGGAGGAAAAAACACCTCCGAGTCGACTTGAAAGGAACCCCCCTAAGTAGCTAAGAATCCTCTGGGTGGGGAATGGGGGGCCCAGCTCGGGCGGTGGGGGGGTTAAAGTAGTCTCATTGACTTCCCTCGTTTCTTTATCCGGTGGGTACGTTGTGGGTGGTTGAATATCCTTTTTCCTTGAGGAAGTAAATTTTTTTTTTGTTTTTTTTTAAGTATTTTTTTTTTTTTTTTTTTTTTTTTCGCGTGTGTTGAAGTAGGCAACGTTGTCAGAAGAGAATTTATATTGAGGTTGGTAAATTTTACCTGGTCAGTTTCTGTTAAACAAACTGATAGCTTAGGTTTCGTAAATCGGCATATGGATTGTTTTAGCTACTACTAACTACTATTACTACTACTACTATACTACTAAATAATGATAATTATAATATAATCCTGTTCTGAATAAAATACCCACATTTTTGTCACGATCATTTAGTTATTTATGTTCATGGACAAATTTTGAGTCATTTTAATTCAACTGATTTGAGCTATTTACCAATATTCTTGATTCTAGAGAAGAGATAAGCATTACGTATTGAAAATAAAAAATAAATCCTGTGTTTTAGACTGATTTTTAGAAAAGAATCATCATTCTATGATCATTGTGAAAAAAAAAAAAAAAATTTGAGCTTCATCTTTAATGAAGAATTTTATCCCGGTTATCGTGCAGCGGGCAACCATCCAAGGGTAACGTTGGAATAACATTGACGTTTTGTTATCGTACGAAAGCAGCATCGATATTCATTCGCCGAGACATGACGGAGATAGATCAGAACATTATAACGGCCACATTTTCGCTTTTTCTTTTTAATTTGTTCGAATCTGCGCTGCTTAAACTCCATATCAGAGAGAGAGAGAGAGAGAGAGAGAGAGAGAGAGAGAGAGTATGCTGGTAGAATGAAATAAAAGTTTAAATTGATTTACAAACCAAACTTGGGACCAAACAATAGATAAGTCAGAAGAAAAATACCAAAAAGAAACATTGAAGAAAAAAAAAGCTAGCTATAATTTCTGTTGAGCGATTTTTTTATTTATTTATTTATTTATTTATTATTTTTTTTTTTTAGGACAATCCAATGAAAAAGGAAGCCCATAGGAAATGTATCGTTCTTTAAGACTTTGGAGATAGTAAACAATTGTGTCAGTTTTGTCACAAAATTCAGGTGACATTCAGTTAGATTCATCTGTCCGTTCAACGTAGACTGCTGTATTTCACCATATCACTATAGACCAGTAGAACCCTTCTCATTACATACAACAGTATTCAGACACTTCTTGGAATACGATACAATCCTATTCATTTATCCTTCCACATTCTCATTTCAAGTAACAGACAGTCGCTTCCACATTAACATCCCGGTAGCTGAAATCCTATTGAACGCCCTTCTCGATGCATCTCCTCCTTCTGATTAATACCCAACCCGATATTATAAATCTTATTATTTTAAAATACCCTTTTCTGAAAAATGCCACCCCATTCATTCGCCTCGTCCCGATAATATTCTGGTTCTTGAACATTTCCCCTTCGCTGAGTAATATTACCACTTGTACAGACTTCATCACATGCAGTTCCCATAAACTTTATCATTTGTAGATGAAAATATTCCTCCCTATTGTTCGTTTTCAGGAGGAAAATACAGTTTTTGAGCGGTTGAAAAAAAAGGTCATCCAATATTCCATCCCACTGGGCACCGCTTCGAAGTAATACTTTCTCAATTACACAATCAATCAGTCCTTCCCTAACATTTTTTTCATTCTTGTTTCGAAGTGACGTTAGTGATTAGTGGTAACGTTAGGCCACCGCTCCACCCCCCGCCTTTTTTTTTTTTTTTTTTTTTTTTTTTTCTAATCTTTCATTGTTTATTGATGCTTTTATTATGGATGTTTATGGAACGAATATAGTTTTGTGCTTCTGGTATAACTTTTAGTTTTCCTTTTGCGTCAGGTACAGCGACCGTGCTAACGTCTTGGTGGTTGAAAATCTGTACTTCTTTATAGCATTCATACTTTATTTATTCTTCTTTTAATTTTGAATCGTGTATTTTATCTATGAATATCTGAGAGATTCTCTAAATTTATTTTATTGTAGTTATTCATGGCCTTTAAATAATTATTAATTATATATAATCATTTTTCTGGGCTCAGTTCGTGTCACTGCGCGAAAATATCCTTTAATCCATTATTTCTAAGGTAAATGCACTAACACATACCAGAGAATAAATAAAAATAAAGAAAAGGTCAGTACTACTGACTCGCTCACCTCCAAGAGGGTGTCGGTATGAACACTATGGCGAGTGAGACCACTACCACGAAACCACTGCCAATAGAAATCTCCTACTACAAAACCCCCACTAGGGGAGGGGGCCGACCCACAGAGTGGGCAGCACTACTACTACTCCATCCCATGATGCGACTGCTGCGCCTCGGTGGCCATCTTTTCAGTTAGCGCAATGCGTACACAAACGTGCCCCTTTTTTGCTCTGTGTTTTTTTGTGCCCCTTTCTTGGATTACTAATTATGGAGCGTGCAGCCATCGCAGCAGCTAAGTTAAGTAATTGGTTATTGTTGCTATTTGGGTTTTTTTTCCGGCCTTGAGTCAGTATTTGCCGTTCTTTTTTAGGTATAAATACTGGCTCTTGGTCGGGAAGCATGGCGGCATGTTCTGCCTCGTGGCGGGGTTCGTTCTTGGTCTTCCATACCTAGAACCTTCCCTTATTACTACGCTCTATTGTTAGTTATCTCTATTTTTTACGTTAGGGGTCCAGCCTACTGGGTTTATGTCATGCATGCATGTCTTCATTTTACCTTTGCGTAGGCATCTTCCATCCAGACCCTAGCCCACAGCTCTTAGTATCGGCCCGGCTAGCTTTGAGTGGTAAGAACTTTCTTTCGGGTTAGTCGTACACACCTGGATTTTTTCACCTACTGATTTATTTTCTACTTTAGCGTTTACGTAATTTTCTTTTTATTATTTTATATATTTTAGGTTAGCCTACGGCGTCTGGCATTATTACGTAGCCTAGGTTCCCGTATTTCATTGGTCCCCACCAGTTTATTGCTTCTCTCATCAGTTTCGGTTGCTCCTGTATAGCATCTCACTGATTAGTTGGTTGCTTTGAACCTAGGCTATGTTGTTTCATTGTATTCAGCATGTTACCGCTCCGGTCAACCATGTGATCGCGAAGCAGCCAGGCGCCCAGTCCATTTCACCTTACCCTCCCCCGCTCTTCATAGGGCCGGGGGGGGGGGGGGGGGGGTAGGTCGTCCTCGCTCGATCCTCATACCCGTGCCCTGTCCACCCTCCCTCTCTCCTAGGCGGAGGGAGTAGGGGGGGCTGGACAGACCCAGATTTGACCTTGACCGTTCTCTTGCTTCATGGCGCCGCTCGGATGACTAAGGGGGGGACTGGCCTTCCCTCCCCCCGTCGTTACTCCGTCGCTCCGTTGTTGGCTCGAGTCGTTTCGCCCTCTCGCTCCTTCCCAGATGACTGGTGCTCTTTATTTTACCGGAGCTCCGGCATTCAGTGAAGGTTGCTAGTTTCACACCGTGCGGGCGGACTGCAGGTGTACAGTTGGTCTTTCCTAACCATCCCGCCTCTCGCTGATATCGCGACACGAACACCGCCGCGCACCGGAATATTCCGGTACGTTCTAGTGCTTTAGGCTTTAATTGTTTAGTGTTTAAATTTGTTTAAACTATAGTAAGTTAATTTAAGCTAGCCTAAGCCGAATACCTCCGTTTACCTACGTTATCACACGGACCTCTCCGGGGTTTCTAGCCTATTCAGGCGGTAAGGGAGGGGTTATGCCCCAAAATTTTTTTTTTCGCGCTCCGGCATGCAGCGGAGTTTCTTTTAGCTACTAGCCTGTAAGTGATGTCTTCTACGGTTACTCATGTATCTTTTCACTTACAGGACCACCAACTGTGAGCATCCAGGATGCAATGCCATGCTCCAGGACCCCTGTGGGCATGAAAGTCTGCAGGTCCCATGTCCATGCGCGACTCCGCACGGGAAAATCTACAAGTCTTGGGTTCCACGAAACCTGCACCATTTTGCTACGATCTTGTGAGCAGCTCTTGGACGGGGTAAGTATTCCCAACTCCGTTCGGTAATCCCAAACAAAGGTTGTAGTTCTTAAGTTTAATTTAATCTCTTATTTTAAGCTTAAGCTTGTTTTATAGGGATCTTGCATCCCCTATGTCTTTAGACTAAGCCTATTACTTAAGTTTTAATCTTAAGTTTAAACTTAAAAACTAATGAATGCCTCTCTTCCAGGCTCCCGCCGTTAGAGATACCGCCCTGGCAACCCCTAAGGCTTGGGTCGCGGTTTCGGTAAGAACGCCGCCAAGGGGACAGCCCTACTTCTGGAGAAAGGAGTTGGGCTGTCCTAATCCCCTTGCCCCGGCGGCAAGTCAACGGTTTACGTCGACCCGGCAGAGGCACACAGCCCCGACTATGGCGGCGATCAGCAACAGCTCGCCGCTTCGTTAAAAGGAACCAGGCCAAGATATCTCGTTCGGATCGTTCGCGACACTTGATTTAAATATAGAGCCAATGGTAGGTGTTGACGACCTGTTGGTCGAGTAGGTACGTTTGGACGCCCAAGGGCTTCCCTTTGGGGCGCCACTGGGGTCTTCTACTCCTCTAACTCTCCAGCTTCCTTCCAAGGCTTTACAGGAGCTGAGCTCCTTTATACTCCTGACGCTTCAGTTAGACCTAAGGTCAAGGGACAGACGGTTTGTAAAAACCCTAAGCAAGGACGTCGTCGTCGTCGTCCAAAAAAGACTTCGTCGGTGTCAACATCTCGTAAGCTCCGGCTACGAACCCGGAGCGGAGAGGTCTAGAGCTTCTGGGTCTGGCTCCAAATCCTCAAGGATGCAGGTCTTCCAAGGAGAGACCACATACTCCGGCGGGAGTCAGCCGTTCTTTCTCTCCACCCCCTTGGTACCTGTTCAGAGTTACCCAACCACCTCCGCAGCAGCTCCGGCTTTGGATTCCAATGCTGGTCTGTTGCAAACACATGGGGGACTTGGTCGGCTCTCTGAAAAACAGTATGGAGCAGATGTTCTCCCGGTTGTACCGACAGGATCACCTCCCAGGTATAACATCATCGCCCGAACTTAAGCCAGGCTCCTCTAGCTACTCCCCCACCTTTTCGCACCGGAATAGCCTCAGCTCCCCACCTCATGACTCTCTGCCTCCGTTCTCTATGAATAACCCCTGGAGGGTGGCGTCATACGCCCCTTTCCAGGACGGCCTTATTTCAATTCCGGAGTGTGGTACTCGAAGGATTGAGGACTTCGAGTTTCTACCCGGAGGGTCTACAACCACGTTCATTGGGGGGCTACGACCAGACTCACTGACGCAGCCATGACTAGAGATGACAAGGTCCCTAAGGAGACAGTC
Source organism: Macrobrachium nipponense (assembly GCF_015104395.2). Lineage (NCBI taxonomy): Eukaryota > Metazoa > Arthropoda > Malacostraca > Decapoda > Palaemonidae > Macrobrachium > Macrobrachium nipponense. The sequence continues at coordinate 16,819,207 of NC_087215.1, read as the reverse complement.
CTCTACTCACGTGACCAGGCTCAAAGAGAATGGCTCAGGTGTTTAGAGGACATGGATTGTTCAAACACGAAAAATTCAACCTTTTTAAGAGTCCCTTCACCATTTCACAAGGAAGAGGGAACTCCGCTTTCCTTCCTTACAAAAAAAAAAAAAAATAGCTACGGTCACTATCCCAGCGGCCCAGAAGGGGGAGTCGTTACCAAAACCGCTAAGGGAAGCAGACCCCACATCTCCTTTGCTCCCCTCACTCGGAGAATTGTGGGAAGATTTACCCCAAACACTTTTTCGGCGGGCAAACTCAAGCCAGACTGTGCTATGGATCAGTTTGGTGAGAAGCTGCCTCGACTTCCGGGGACAGCCTCATTATGCTGAATTTGAGGCCAAGACTAGGCTAGCAGGGTCCATTAACACCATGGCTATGACGGAAGTGGCAACATTTCTTGACGGTTATGAGCCACTCTTTAAGCTTCTCACCAAGTCACTGACGCAAACAGTTCAGTCTGACATGTTTGAGTTCGCTACAGCCAGAACTAAACTGTCGGAAACAGTCCCTCCAGGAAGCAACTATTCGTCATGAACCGAATAAGTTGCTTTCAATCCAACATCTGGGGAACAGACCCCTTCCCTGATGCAATGGAAAGGAGTCCAGGCGGGGAGGAACGACAAGGCTTAACCAAAGCCTTAAGGATCGTTGGGTCTCACTGCAAAAGAGGCGCCAAAGACCAATCAACAAGGGGTAAGGCTCAGACGGAAACCCAGGACGTTTTCAGCCTTACCAGAAGAAACAACAACGCTTCGCCCAGCCTGTTTCGACTGTTTTCCGTTGGTACAGGCAGCCCAACCCTCTACCTCCAAGCTCAATCAGCCCATCTACGTGATTTTCCCCCCCAGCCTCAACCTTCCACTCTACGCTGTCTCCCCAGCCTTCAACAAGTGTTCGAAGGCCAGGCCTTTCAGCAGTATGACCGCTCAGGGTAGGGAGGCAGAGGTAAGGGATCCTTCGTCCGCAGAAAAGGATCAGGAAGGTCTCTTAATAGGGGAAAACACTTCTGGGGAGGCCGCGGAGGTTACCAGCAGCAATGAGAAACTTGAAGGAGGAGGGAGGGCTGTTTCTCTTCCGGCATCGGTGGGGATTCAGCAAATGGGCACAAAGTATTGTGTCGAAAGGCCTGGGTTGGAGTTGGGTTGCGAATCCGCCTCCACCCAGACCTTTCCTTCAACTTCCATCAAAAGAATTTGACGGAGTATGCGGAGGACCTCCTTCAGAAAGGAGCAATAGCGAGAGTCAACAGATTAAAATTTCAAGGGCGCTTATTCAGCGTTCCAAAGAAAAAAGGCTCACAAAAAAGAAGGTAATCTTAGACTTATCCCGTTTAAAACTTGGCCATTCGCTGCGACAAGTTCAAAATGCTCACCATCTCGCAGGTGCGGACCTACTTCCCCGTGGGGCCGTCACCACCTCTATCGATCTTACAGGACGCATATATATCCCTATTGCAAGACACTTTCGCCCTTATCTGGGGCTTTCAAGATAGGAGATCAAGCCATTCTCCTTCAAGGTAGTTCCCTTCGGGGTCTGAAACGTGGCACCCAGGGTGTTCACGAAAGTTGGCGGAAGTAGTCGTCAAAACAACTGAGGTCTCAGGGATTAATGGTGTAGCGTATCTCGACGATTGGTTGGATTTTCTTTTGGGCCCAACCAACCGTCGAGGAATGTCGCAAAGCCACACTGCAAAGTAATCCAGTTCCTAGAGTATCTAGGGTTCAAGATAAACAGGACAAAATCAAGACTCATCCGGAGTCCAACATTTCAGTGGCTGGGCATTTCAATGGAATCTATCCTCCATACTCTGTCGATTCCATCAGCCAAGAGAAAAGAAATAGCGAAGTCAGTAAAGCAATTTCTAGACACAAAAATTTGCTTCAAGGAGAAGCCAGGAAAGAATCCTGGGTTCACTCCATTTGAATCAGTGACAAACATCTTGATGAAAGCCAAACTGAAAGACCTAACCAGCATCTGGCGCTCCCGAGCAAATGTCAGGATCCAGGGACAAGTTGTCATCAGTCCCACAGAAAATTAATACGGAATCGTCTACGCCCACCCTTGGGCAAAAGTCAAGAACCTGTCAATATCAGTTGCCCCTTCAGTTTCACCTCCTCGGGGGGATTACCATCCACACGGACGCTTCATAAGCGGCTCGGGGGGAGGATATCTCAGTTCAAGAAGGTTCAAGGAACCTGGTCACCCCAGTTCCGCCAGTTCACATAAATGTACTAGAAGCGATGGCCCGTGTTCTTGACTCTGAAAAGGTTTTACGTCCGCCAAAGAAAACTCCCACATAAAGCTAGTTTTGGACAGCGCAGTGGTAGTTCCCATTGCTAAACAGGGGAGGCTCCAAGTCAAGACATCTGAATCATGTCATGTAGCCATCTTCTCCCCTGGCAGACAAGTCAGTTGGCACCTTACTCCTCCACCCCATATAGCTGGAGTGAGAAACGTCATAGCAGATGCTCATCCCGCTCAGTTCCTCTGGAGTCGGAATGGTCACTGGACAACAGTTCGTTCCAATGGATTCTCCGGAGGGTCCAGGTCTACAAGTAGATCTATTCGCATCTCAGCGAACCACAAACTCCCATGTTATGTGGCCCCCCAACCTGGACCCTCTGGCCTATGCACGGACGCCCTGTCCATAGATTTGGAACAACTGGGAGAAGATTTTATGTCTTTCCTCAGTGAATCTTCTCCTGAAGGTACTGAACAAACTTCAGGGACGTTCAAGGGTCAAGTAGCTCTAGTAGCCCCCAGACTGGCCGAAGAGCAATTGGTACCTTTGATTTCTGGAACTGGGTCTTCGTCCTCTTCGAATTCCAATCCCAGGGCTCTCCCAGTCAGTACAAAACCGAAGACTGTGTTCGCTTCCTCAGGAATCTCAAAAACCTAACTTTATGGACTTCATGAAGTTTTGCGGCTAAAAGAGATGCAGATATTGATCCTCGAAATATTCTTTTCTTGGAATCTGATAAAAGAGATTCAACTTTGAGACAGTATGATGCTGCATCAAAAATGTTGCAACCATTCCTGAGAGAATCAGATATTAGAATCATGACAAGCAATTCAGCTATATCCTTTTTCAGATCTTATTTGAAAAAGGGCTTAGCAGCTAGCACTATTACGACAAAACAAGTCAGACCTTTGAAAAAGATTTTTCAATTCGGGGTTTCAACATAGACTTGACAGACTCTTACTTCTCGTCTATTCCCAAGGCTTGTGCTAGACTTAGACCTTCAGTGAGGCCTACGTCGGTATCGTGGTTCTTAAATGATGTTCTAAAGCTGGCTTCAGAAACAGACAATACGACATGTTCATTTATAATGCTCTTAAGAAAAACTATTTTTATTAAGCTTGGCTTCAGGAGCTAGAATTTCAGAACTGTCGGCGTTATCCAGAGATCCGAATCATATAGAATTTCTTCCCACCGGGGAAGTTCTACTTTCTCCGGAACGTAGCTTTATAGCAAAGAATGAGGATCCTTTGATGAGAGGTGGGAACCGTGGAAGGTTATACCCCTTCCACAAGATGTTCTCTTTGTCAGTATCGACCTTACGAGCCTTTCTGTCCAGGACATCCTCATCCTCGTCAGGTCCTCTCTTAAGAGAGAAAAAGGTGGTACTTTATCTATTAAAGGTATCAGGCAAACAGATCCTGTACTTTATTAAGCAAGCCAACCCTGATTCTTCCCTAAAGCTCATGATGTCAGGGCAGTTGCCACCTCAATTAAACTATTTCCAACACATGATTTTGATGATTTAAAAAAGTATACTGGATGGAAATAAGGCGCCGACAGTATTTAAGCGTCATTACTTAAAGTCCTTGGAAGCTCTGAAATTTTCAGCAGTTGCGGCGGGTAACATAGTTTCCCCCGACTCTGCTTAATCTTAAGTAGAAGATCCAGTTCTCCTTTCTACCTATCTCACTCAACAGTTTGTCTATACCTACCATGTTCATCTACGTTTACCTTGAGTCTTAGCTGCTCTTATGATGGTTACAGTGGGTGCCCCTTATTTTTTGCTAGGGTCACTCACAATTGATTGTATATAATGATCTCTATGATGTGGTCCCCTTATTTTATGCTAGGGTGACACATCTACATTTGCAATGGTTACGGGTTTTGTATACTAAGTCATATACATTTGTTTATTATATTATTGCCGAAGTTTTGTTCAAATTCAGTTTATTATTATAATTGCATTTATTTACTTTGTACATATTAACTATACACAAATATTAAGATCAACATATATTCCATGTAAGCCCTGTACATATATGTTAACTTTAAGTTAATTTTAAGGAATATTTTCTAATTTGTATCATTGTGTATATATATATTTCTTAGCAATTATATTTCTTTATTTCATTTTACGTTTTATTGAGACCTTATTTATTTATTTAATTATTTTCTTTACAATCTTGTGCTATTTCTCTGGTACGATTTCGCGCAGCGACACGAACTGAGCCCAGAAAAGGGATTTTGACGTAGGAAAAATCTATTTCTGGGCGATTGGTTCGTGTCGCCAGCGAAATCCACCCTACCCATCCCTGCGCTCAAGAATTGTCTGCTAACTTCAGGATGGCCACCAGAGGCGCAGCAGTCGGCAGCATGGGATGGAGTAGTAGTAGTTGCTGCCCACTCTGTGGGTCGGCTCCCCTCTAGTGGGGGTTTTGTAGTAGGAGATTTCTATTGGCAAGTGGTTCGTGGTAGTGGTCTCACTCGCCATAGTGTTCATACCGACACCTTCTTGGAGGGTGAGCGAGTCAGTAGTACTGATCCTTTTCTTTATTTTATTTATTCTCTGGTATGTGTTAGTGCATTTACCTTAGAAATAATGGATTAAAGGATATTTCGCTGGCGACACGAACCAATCGCCCAGAAATAGATTTTTCCTACGTCAAAATCCCTTTTTTATGTCGCAGATATAATTGTTAGGATTTGGATTTCAGCAGCATATCCTTTTCGAGAAAACAATATTTTATAGGCTTTTAAAAGCTCCTCAGTGGCGTGGTCGGTTTGGTCTTGGCCTGCCACCTCGGTGGCCGTGAGTTCAATTCTCGGGGTTCAGAGATGTGTATTTCTGGTGATAGAAGTTCACTGTCGACGTGGTTCGGAAGTCACGTAGAGCCGTTGGTCCCGTTGCTGAATAACCACTGGTTCCGTGCAACATCAAAACACAATTCAAACAAACAAACAAACAAACATAGGCTTTTAAAATCCAAACGTAACCTTCCTAGAAAACGCTGAAAGGTCTGTTGCTTCTTTCGTAATAATCCCCACCGCTTTTCCTTCCCTTTGTTCATTTCATGTTTTCCTTCAGCCTGGGCTATACACTTCCCTTCCTGTTGGTCCTTGATTTTGAAAATACAAATTAATAATCGAATAAAAATGACAACATAGCCATCGAGGACTTAGAATGATAAAGGCTTATTTTTGAAAGAGTCCGACAAACGTCCATCTCATTTCAATAACAGTTAGCCTTCGAAGAATATAATTCAGTGTCATTCCAGCATATCTGCAGACCTCATTTCAATGGGAGGTTTTCGTAAGTACCTGCTCTCACGAAAGGCATCCGTTCGTACGCGCAAAAATAGGAGGACGCAATTTAAACGACAAACAGAAGCCGCGGCGAGAAAGAGAAAGCATTTAAACGCGGGAGAATGCTCTCGCATTGTCATGGCAACCGTGAATGTATGTTGATGTGCAACGTTAAACCAGTAATTGTATTTAGAGGAAACGTTCCGTAGTTTTGTCGTGGATTAACTCCGGATCTTCCGTAGAGGTTATTTACCCTAAAGTCAGAGGGATACAAGGAGAAAGTGGCGTCGATTAAGTAGGGAGAGACAAGAACTACATCTGAGGGAGGATGATCAATGTTACAGGCGCGAATGTCTCGGTGAAAA
>NC_087215.1:16803254-16808254 GCF_015104395.2 Macrobrachium nipponense | reverse complement strand
ATCCTTTTGGTGATTTTGTTCTGCGTCCGAAGTCACGTCTCAGGCTTTCGATTAACTCCAGCTGTCGGGCCAAGTCTTACAGAGCGAGAGGCTGTTTCCCATGACAGAAGGAAAATGGAATTGCGTCCTCCTTTTTTTTTTTTTTTTTTTTTTTTTTATCCTAAAGTTTGCGTTGGCTTTCCGTCCGTTCATTCTCAGACTCGGCCTTTGCTTCCTGAACGAAGTCAGGCTTCTGAAAAAAAAAAAATATAAATTTTCTCTTTTCTTCCTTCTCAGTTGTGACAGTTTCAGACAACGTTTTTGTCCGTGTATTTGATTTTCCAATATGTAGTAATGAAGTTGATAACGAAGAATATGTCATCGAGAAATTGTCATTTAAGCTGGTAGATATCGAGTTTTGCTTACGTGGAGTGAATATCATAAATGTTATTTCGTCTCTGTCTTTATAAGAATAACTTGATAGAGCCAAAGCTTTACGCAAAAGTTTGAGGAACCTAATGAAAATATATTAAGCAATATCTTTAACATCGCGCCTTTATGTATTACGCACAGTAGAATATCGTACTTATTTCTAAGCCATACATATTGAATTTTATCCTGCGATCGTTTCACCAGAATACCACCCCCGACTCTTTCTGTCGTTGATTCGCCAGCGAATGTACTTTTAAACGTTTAACGACGTCTGCAGTAAAAACGTTTATTTCTTTTTAAAGCTCCTGGAACTAAATCCCCTGTCGAGGAAAGGAGTCGGGTGACTGAGAGGGAGTTTTGGGGGTGGGGGGGATACCCAAGGCAATGAGCAAATCCTAGCGGAGGAAGGAGTTCGCGAGAATGCCTTGAAGGAGAGTTAAGAAGCCTCTAAAGGAGTCGTCCTTAGCTCGAGGGAGGAGAAAGGGCTCTTTTGCCTTTGACGTATCCGTGCTTGAAGGACTTGAATGCTTGAAGGGTGAAAGCTGAGCGAAAGCAAGGGATGATTAGACATGTGAAAGAAAGCGAAGAAGGAAAGAGACGAAGAGGGCGATGGGAAATAAAAAAATCAATGGAGCTAATAAGAGGAGGGAACTGGTGAGACAGTCTTGATGAATTTGAAGGTTGTGGGTAAGAAGGTAAGTCTTGCATTTCTCTTTTTCCTTGATATTTTCGAAATTGGACAAGGACGTCTGACAGTGATAAAAGCATGTTTGATATATACATGTATATATGTGTGTGTAATATATATATATATATATATATATATATATATATATATATATATATATATATATATATATATATATATATATATATATATATATATATATATATAGATATATATATATATATATATATATATATATATATATATCAACCTCCATTACTCGTACTTCTTGAACCTTTAGCAAACGTCAAAAGACTTTTACCCAATATCTACCCAATCAGTAACTTTGAATCCTTTCTTGAAGTTCCAGTGACAGTTTGCTGTCGTGATGCTAATGGATTTCGCCCACAATATAATCAGCTTCTTTAGTTTTCGATGTTGAAGATTTCAGAATATATATCTTGGAGCGATTCTGGATTTTATTCCATAATTTGCAATGTTTGTATTTTATTCCATATTTTGTAATGTTTTCATTGTAGTCCACATCTGGCAATGTTTAGATTTTATTCCACATATTGCAATGTTTTGATAGTGGTCCAAATCTTGAAATGTTTTTAATTTTTTATTCCCTATTGCCAATGTTTCTTGTATTTTTACATATTGCAGTTGTTTTTTTTGCAGTCCACATCTTGCAATGTTTTGATTGTATTCTACATCTTGCAGGGGTTGTTTTTTTTTTTGCAGTCCACATCTTGCAATGTTTTGATTGGTGGCCACATCTTGCAATGTTTTGATTGTGTTCCACATCTTGCAATGTTTGATTGTGTTCCACATCTTGCAATCTTTTGATTGTGTTCCACATCTTGCAATGTTTTGATAGGTGGTCCAAATCTTGCAATGTTTTTGATTGTGTTCCACATCTTGCAATGTTTTTTGATTGTGTTCCACATCTTGCAATGTTTTGATTGTGTTCCACATCTTGCAATCTTTGATAGTGGTCCACATCTTGCAATATTTTGATTGTGTTCCACATCTTTCAATGTTTGAATTGTTGGTTTTCCACATCTTGCAATGTTTAGATTGTATTTCCACATCTTGCAATGTTTTGATTGTGTTCCACATCTTGCAATGTTTTGATTGTGTTCCACATCTTGCAGTGTTTTTTTGCAGTCCACATCTTGCAATGTTTTGATTGTGGTCCACATCTTGTAATGTTTAGGTTGTATTCCATATCTTGCGAATTTGTTTTGAATTGTATTCCAAACATCTTGCAATGTTTTGATTGTATTCCACATTCTTGCAATGTTTTGAGTGTGGTCCACATCTTGCAGTGTTTTGGTTTGATTCCACATCTTGCAATGTTTTTATTGTGGTCCACATCTTGCAGTGTTTTTCTTTGATTCCAAACATCTTGCACTGTGTTTTTGATTTGATTCCACATCTTGCAATGTTTTGATTGTGGTCCACATCTTGCAGTTGTTTTTAATTTGATTCACATCTTACTATGTTTTTATTGTGGTCCACATCTTGCAGTGTTGTATTTGATTCCACATCTTTCAATGTTTTCTTGCAATGTTTTGATTGTGGTCCACATCTTGCAATCTTTTTATTTGATTCCACATCTTGCAGTGTTTTAATTTGATTCCACATCTTGCTATGTTTTTATTGTGGTCAACATCTTGCCAGTGTTTTTATTTGGATTCCACCAAATCTTCAATGTTTTCTTGCAATGTTTTGATTGTGGATCCACATCTTACAATCTTTTTCATTTGATTCCCACATCTTTGCCAATGTTTGATTGTGTTCCACACCCTTAGTAATGTTTTGATTGTTGGTTAAATACATATTGCAGCGTTTCTGATTTTAGTTCCAACATGAGCTTTACAATGTTTTGATTTGTGGGGGAGAGGACAGGTTGACTGGCTTTGATAAACAATTTTTTCTTATTATAGAAATTATAATCACAATGAGGTTTCTTATTATGCAAATGAAAAAAATGTCAGTGCTGATTATCTATATGCGGCTTTGGAATCAGTTACAAAAACAAAGTAAAAAAAATATTAAATAAAAACTAGGAAATCAACTGCCATCTTGGAGACGACTTGCAATTTGAACATTAGTTGGAGGATTTTATAAATATGAAAAACAAGGTGTCACGGACATCACCAAATCGGAAAGTAGGGACTTTTAAGAAGCAGAAAAGGGAGCCAGGAGCAATATTTATAGGCAGAGCCTGACACTCAAATTATTCGAGTGAGTATTAGTCTGCTATATTCTGCTGGAAATAAATTTTCAGTATCAGGAAAAGGATGCAACATTCAGGCGAGGAAGTTTTCCCGTTGTGGACGTTGTGTGGCTTGGCTGCAGTGCTCTCTATATTATTACTTTTTATTAATTAGCTCTTAATTACGAGACATTTTGAACATCCCCTAGAATAATCACAGGAAATACATCTGACATATATATATATATATATATATATATATATATATATATATATATATATATATATATATTTATATATTGCTACTTTCAAAATGCATATTTCTTCTTTGAAAAGTCACGTAGAAATTGTGCAACATTTTTTCAGATTCCTAGATAGTTTAGAGATAGGATGTTTTAAATGTGTGTTCAGATTTCGCATAACATATTGTAAAAGAATATATATATATATATATATATATATATATATATATATATATATATATATATAACATAGAATGTAAAAAGAGAGAGATTTTCTTTGTCCGTTCGAAACTATGATTGTTTCCCCTTTTATGTCAACAATGTAAGAATAGAGGGTCTGCGAGATACGTTTGCTTTCCTATTCCGTCAACGCGTTTGATAACAAGCTCAAATCTTCATTTCTGTTTTGAGAATCTGTCATCGTATGTGATAAGCCCTGCTTCGAGCGATCGAGTAGAGTACGTGTCTGTTGAGCAGAATCGTCTCATACGTGTATGTCTTTGCCGAGTCCAACGTGGGATTACACATTTCTTTATGAAGGTTGTGTCAGATACGAAGATTCTGGAAGAGATTGTCTCAAAACGTTTTGTGTCATCCTCCTCAGTACAGTTTTTGCAAGGGAAGAGATTATATTAATCATAGGACCTCGAGGCGGTTCTCTCTCTCTCCGCGACATCCTTGAGATTATATTAACGTAACGTAAATTGGTCACTCGTAACTTAGAATTTCATATTTGATATTTCTTAGAGTTTGTTTAGTGTTATTTAGTTTTTTTTTGTGGAATCTGAACAAACATTGTTTCGTAACGGTGCCTGGCTTTTGGGAAAGTGTAATACAAGCTGCAGCAAGAAAGAAAGAAGTTGGTATACCCAAGGTAAAGTGTGTATATTTTATTAGTTGCAACTAATAATTGTTAGGAACAGTGATAAACTAATTACTAATAACGGATAGGAACTGTGGTTAACTAATAACTGATAACAGATGGTTGTGAAGGTTTGGTAAAAACTGTTGGTTATAATGTTTTGAGTGAAAAAGATTTACACTTTTACACATTGCGTATTTTTTGTGTTTGTTCCATTGTTTGTGCACTATTTCATTTTCTTATTGAAGTGTGTCTTTTTATTTTATATTTTCATTTGCATTCACAATTTAATGACTTAGTTATTTTCATTGCTTAATAATTGCACATTTAATTAAATTTAACACTTGTGAATTAATTTGCATTTACTTAGAATTTTTTTCAAGTTTTATTTTTGTTTAGCACTTGTGAATTAATTTCTAATTTTTGTATTTAAAATTTTTATAAGTGTTTTTATTTTATACCAGTATATTTGCATTTGATTATATTGATGATAGGTAGAAACATAGAGTGGTAATTGATCGCTTTCCTTCAATTTACTTGAAGTGACTTAGAACCAGGGAAGTACTTAGACTTCTGAAATCAGGGAAATACTTA
>NC_087215.1:16801490-16802754 GCF_015104395.2 Macrobrachium nipponense | reverse complement strand
CTTTGTAGACTTACTCCACGATTAATCTAAAATAAAAATGAAGTATTATGGTTAAAACATTCTTCAAGAAAGGACACCATCTAACATTTCAAAGTTGTAAGATGATGACGCTCCTGCATTTGATTTTGAAAATAGGGGTTGAAACATTTCCAGAAGCAAATGCGCAAAAATGAACTTCTTATCATTTCCCTGCCGTACATTTCCTTTTTCCTTTGTACAGCTATGTCCGGAATCACCCCCCTCTTCAAGCGATGGTTAAAAGAGGATTTCATTTCCCACTACGAACTTAGACTTTGAGCGTATCAAGATCTTACAATTTTAATTCGCGTTCTTGAATGACAAACCATAACATTCATTAATAAAGGTCTGATGGACAATGCAAACTCCCAAGTGCAACTGGCATTTTCCCTTCGACGTCATTAACGAATTTCCCTCACTGGATTCTTTTTCCTTTTCTTACCTATGTAGAAGACAGGAGACGCAAGAATCATTTGACGTCATTCAGAAGAAAATAACAAACTTCACTTGCGGTATTATTGCATGCTCTAAAACTAAATTGCTTTTCATTATTGTCTAAAAAATAATAATAATAAATAAAACATAAAAAAAATTTAAAAAAATGTAAGATTCTCTCTCTCTCTCTCTCTCCTTCTCTCTCTCTCTCTCTCCTCTCTCTCTCTCTCTCTGTAAATTCGGATCCCGCAAAAGGCTGTAGGTCGGTTGCTAGGTAATCAGTTGTTTCCTAGCAACGTAAACTATCTAATCCTTCGGGCCAGCCCCAGGAGAGCTGTTAATCAGCTTAGTGGTCTGGTTAAACTGAGATATACTTATCTCTTTACTGATATCAGAGTTTCCGCATTTGTTTGTATACTGCATTATCGGTTTCCTTAAATGGTTTTTATTTTATCTATTTACTTATTTGTTTATTTTTAGTGTGTTTGATCAAACTTCCGATCTCATTAGACTCCAGGAAATTGAATTCCAAAATCATTCACGATTAGAAAAAAACGAACTGGATTTGATGTTAGAAACCTATTCAGAAAATGAAAGCAGTGCAACATTTTCGTGTGTTGTTTCTTTTCATTAATTTTTAAAAAAACAAAAACAATAGAGCTTTTTCGTTATCATCGGCGGGTGATTTCCGAGGAAACATACGGCAACAATCTGAAACATTCAATTCCTACAACTTCTCGCTTCTCACAGTATACAGCCTAAGATAGTGTAGTTATGCTAAGATAAAACCTTTTATTATAGATATGAATTA
>NC_087215.1:16776490-16796490 GCF_015104395.2 Macrobrachium nipponense | reverse complement strand
CAATAACAGAGAATAGAAAGCACAAGCTTGGTAAGGGTGATTACAGTGTTACTGGAAGGGTGAAATTTTAGACTAATAAAAGTGATTCAACCTTTTTTAATAGTTATATATAAATATAATGGTGTAAGGATAATCTACAGATAACTTAAATCTAGGTCCTCATTTCTGAAGATTATACAAATACTAAAAAAAGATTAAATAACATAAGGACAGAGTGATTACTACTCCGTAAAAAGATATAAACAATATAACTTGTTTTGTCTTATAAGACAAAAATAAACATACAAAGTGGTGCAATATAACAGATCAAACTAGGAAACCGAGGTGAAGACTAGGGTTATAAGCGAGGCAGGTAGGAGAGAAAGCATAAGAAAAAAGGGTAGGTATATTGATACTGGATATTAAATATGACTAGGTTGTATCAGGGGTAACTACATTCCCTGCTGCCAACTGCTGAAAATTTAAGGGCCTCTAAGGATTTCAAGTAGTGACGTTTAAATACTTTTTTGGTGACTTCCAACCTGTGTACTTCCAAAATCAAATCATCAAAATTCATATGGTGGAAATAGTTAATTGAAGTAGCTACTGCTCGGACATCATGTACGTGGGGTACTGATTCCGGGTTGGCCTGTTTAATAAAGTAAAGGATTTGCTGTCTAATTGCCTTTAGTGAGATTGTTCCACCATTTTCTCTGGTAAATAAAGGACCTGAGGTTTTATTGGAAGTTCTGTCTAGAAAGATCTCAATGTCTTGACCGGACAAAGGGATGGTTCTTGTGGTAGCGGAACAATCTTCCACGAAGACCATCTACTCTGAGGATCTTCATTTTTGGCCAAGAACCTTCTATCTGGTAGTAATAGAAACCTCTCCAGATGGGGAGGAAGTCAATATGATTTGGTCTCTCCTAGATAGAGCCGATAATTCAGATATTCTGGCTCCTGAAGCCAGGCTGACAAGAAACAATGTTTTTCTTAGAAGGGTTGTATAAGTACACGACTCATTATTGGTATCTGATGCTAATTTAAGAACATCATTCAGAAACCAGGAGACTGAATGGGGTCTGTCTGCTGGTCTTAATCTAGCACAAGCTCTTGGAATTGATGAAAAAGTATGATTCGTCAAATTAATATTAAACCCAAACTGGAAAATTCTTTTTTAAACCGCAAGATTTGGTTGTGGTAATGGTACTAGCTGCTAGACCTTTCTCAAATAAAGTCCTGAAGAAAGTAACCGCATGATTTGTATTCATATTTTCTTTGTTTTATCTTTGTTTCCTTTAAAAAGGAGGCTAGTTTTCTTTACCGCAGAATCATTATGTCTAAGGGTGGATTCCCTTTTTCTTTTATCTGATTCTAGGAACCTGGTGTTAACCGGGTCCATGTTGGCATCTTTTTGAGCCGCAAACTTCATGAAGTCCATAAAGTTAGGGCATTCTGAATCACGAGGAAGCGTACACAATCCTCGTTTGTACTAGTTGTGTAGCTTTGGATTGGGGATCTGTTTGGGACGGAGTCCTAGTTCTTTGAGTAACGGATACCATTTGCTCTTGGGCTCGTTGGGAAGTCCAGCAGTTGGGAGCTACTAGAGCAACTAGTCCCTTGAAGGATCTGAGCTTGTCCAGTACCTTCATGAGTAAGTTTATTGGAGGAAATAGGTAAATGTTTTCCCATTTGTTCCAGTCTATGGACATGGCGTCTGTTGCCTGGGCTAGAGGATCCAGATTGGGAGCCACATAGTGTATTAACTTGTGGTTGGATTCTGTGGCAAACAAGTCTACTTGGAGACCGGGCATTGATGACTGATCCATTTGAATGATTTGTTGTCCAAAGACCATTCGATTTTTTCTAGCGGAGTGTCCTTGACAGTGCATCTGCCACTACATTCCTTACTCCCGCTAGGTGAGTTGCTGACAGGTGCCATGGTTCTTTGCTGCTAATGAAAAGATTGCTATCATTACATGGTTTATGTGGCTTGATTGGAGCCCCCTCTGTTTATGCAGTGGGACTATTACTGCACTGTCCAAAACTAACCTGATGTGGATTTTCTTTGCCGGAGAGAGTTTTCTCAGGGTTAGAAATACTGCCATGGCTTCCAAAATATTGATATGCAACTGGCGGAGTGTAACTGACCAGGTTCCTTGAACTTTTTTGTATTGGGAGTAACCTCCCCACCCAGCTTAGTGATGCATCTGTATGGATTACTAAGCTTGGTGGCGGGAATTGTAAGGAATTGATGTTTTCTAAGCTTCTGACTTCTGTCCATGGCCGTAGTCTTTTCCGTAATATTGCCGGAATACTGGAAGTTGTGTCCCTAATTTCATGTTCGCTCTGGTTCGCCAAACTCACATTTTTATGTCCTTGAGTTTGGCTTTTAGTAGAAAGTCTGTTACTGAAGCGAACTGGAGCGAGCTAGAACTCTTTCTAGATTCCTCCTGGATGTTTGTTTGTTTTTGAGGAAGCGTTTCGTAGTGCTTGCTATTTGTTTCCGTTTCACGATGGGATTGATAGTTTGTGGGAGTTGAGATCCCATTGTATCCCCAACCACTGGAACCGTGAAGCAGGAATTAGACGGGATTTCTTGTAGTTTATCTGGAACCCTAGGTATTCCAGTAACTCCACTACTTTTGAGTTGCTTTGTGACAATCTGTCGTTCTTGGCCCAGTAAGCCAGTCTTCTAGATATGCCGCTAGCATTATCCCCTGCTTCTTAGTTCCTGCACTACCGTTTCCTGCTAATTTTGTAAATATTCTGGGTGCTATGTTGAGCCCGAACGGCATTACTTTGAACGTGTAAGCCTGGTTGCCTAGCCTGAAGCCTAGGAAGGGACGAAAGTGCCTTGCTACTGGAACATGATAGTAGGCATCTGTAAGATCTATAGAGGTGGTGACGGCCCCACGGGGAAGTAAGGTCCGTACCTGTGAAACGGTTAGCATATGGAACTTGTCGCATTGAATGAATGAGTTCAGATGGGACAAGTCTAATATTATTCTTCGCTTGTTTGAGTCTTTCTTTGGAACGCTGAACAAGCGTCCTTGAAATTTTAAATATTTGGTTTTTGTTATGCCTTCTTTTGAAGAAGGTCTTGAGCATATTCACAGATCCGTTGTCGGGTGTTGATAAAATTGTATTCATGGAGGAGGCCTTGTCTTCCAACTCCATCCGAGTCCTTTTGCAATTATGCTGTGTGCCCAATTGCTGAATTTCCAGCGGTTCTTGTACAGGTACAACTCCCTCCTTAACCTGAGGTATCTCACTGTGTGAGGTCGACTACCCCTTGTTTCCTCTGAAACCTCTTCCTCTGCCGGATGCTCTTCCGCTGGCTCTGCGAACAAAAGCTCCCCTGGCTCGGCTTCCCTCTAGCAACCTGTTATAGCCATGAAACACCCCCTGATTTTCAAAGGAAGCATTAATTAATTAACATTCCACGGGTATGATTCTAGCGGAACATGCCTAGTATATAAGCAAGTCAAGTGCTGATTCCGGTGGCATGCAAAAAAATTTCTTAAGAAATGAAAATGTTTTTCTCCTTTTTCCCATTTCCTTTGTTTTGCTTTTCCGGTCCCCCTTTTTTACGCTTCTTTAACCAAAATAGGATTTATGCCGACGGAAAAAAAACAGGAAAATTTTGTTTAAGTTGGAGCTGTATCCGTCGGCTCCGGAAAGGTTCCCCTAGTTATACCAGGACTTGCCTTGATTGTGTCAACTGTCACCGGAACGGGACATAAAGTAGCGAAACACGGGGGGGGGGGGGGGGGGGGGGGGGAGGGGGGGGGGGGGGGGGGGGGAAAGCTATGGAGAGGAAAAAGACATAAGTCTAAAAATAAAATTAAAAATCTATACTATAATATTTTCAGGACTAGGATACCCGCCGGATTAATAAATCCGGCAGAGGTAACCGTAATGTCTTATCAAAAACCTTAAGTTATCGTAAATTTTTTTTTTTTTTTTTCGGAAAATTATTCCAAATATGTTATGTAACGGAGCTCTGTGATACTGAAACTTATCATCCTATCCCCTTTCCATGTAAATTTATGACCGGAAACATCCCGGGGTCTGAATCAGGACTAAGCCTGATACTATACATAGAAGCTTTGTTATAAATAACGAACGGTTCTAGTTGCGTCCCGTGCCCATGCCCTCCGGTACGGGAGGACTAAACATGGAAAGGGCAAGGGATATGAGGTATGGTATCTGGATGGAAGTACCGGGAACTACCTTCTTGTCGAGCCGGGAAGTTGTCCAGGGCTCGACTGGATAGGTAACAGTCCCTCATAACTACCTGATAAGAGGAGAATTTTCCCTCGACTGGGACCCCTACAAACTACTTTGTGGTTGTTGTTGAGGGGGGATAGGGAAGGGTTCAGTGGAAGAGCCTAAAAACGTCAGAAAAAGGTGTTTCGCGTTGAGTTAAAGATGCAGGAATTTTAGGATAGGATATTTGTGATTTATAAATTAGAATGAAAATGTAAAAAATAAGTAATGTGCATGCTGAACTGTACAGAAATATTATTTCGAATAAAATATAGCGTATTAATTTTAATGTTCGTTGGTGAAACAACGGGCTTCCTATTTGACCGTAATTTTCAGTGCGTTTTAATTTGCGTGAGGGGAACATTTTTGTACGCGTTCAGATCAAGCTGGAGGTCAGATCACGCCTCATTTTAGCTTCATCATACTTATGATATTTCAAAAACGAAAACAAAATGTTCAATATAACAAGAGCAGCGAGAGCAGAGTAACAATAATTTTAATGTCAATATTGGATAAAGAAACTTTAAAATTAAAAAATATTAGATTCTTTATTTATATTGAATAAATATTAAATATGGCAAAGCAATGGAACTCTGATGGCTGAAGTGGAATCCTCAATCACTAGTGACTGCCTGTGGTAGAACCCACTCAACTCTTGCTGTTTTTGAAAACTATGGATTCTGCAAACCACGTAAAAAATTTCCATTAAAAAACCTAACTTAACATTTATCTAAAGTCCCTTAATAAGCAATAATGAATGGTATACAATATATAAATATCAAATGCAAATATGCCAATATCACATTACATATAACTGAATTAGGTACCTAAATAAATTTGCCAAGACCAGGAAGATGACTGAAGCCGATGATACTAGGCTACCTTCCAGCAAGCACAAGTAACCTAGCCTAGTAACAAATTAAAAAAATTAGGCTCACTAATATTCTAAGTTATGCAATGTTAAATTAAATATGAAAAAACACTCAGGAAAATAAAATCTTATACGATATATCGATTTAAGCAAATCTGAAACACATAGGCTATCCTGTGCACAAAAACAAAGATTTGGAATTAAGCTAGAAATAGCCCTAGTAATTTTATAATTAGCATACAATCCATAGAAAATTTATAATTAGGGCTGAAGACTTGGATAATTAATATTCATTTCAAATATTATAACCCCCTAACCAAAGTTGAACCATATGCCACAAAATCATAGGAAACTTACTGGGTTGGTAGGCCATATCCTTAAAATCCCAAAGCAAATCGAAGAGCAGCAGAATATCCCATTGTTGAGAAGTATGTATTCTGAAATCTTGATATTGCACTCTTCATGGTAGCACTCGTGGTAGGCAATTGCAGGAGAGGTGGCCTTAAAATAAAGTGCTACTCCATCTTCATAGCACTTCTTCACTAGAAGAAAAACATTATCCAATATGGTGATCTGCTTCCTCACTCTTCTCTCATACCAGTAGGTGAAAATTTTTCCCAAGGATGATGGAATCAGGAAACTGCAAATATTAAAATACAGCAGCAGAGCCATCTATGGACTGAGCATATTATCCTTGAAACTCCCAGTATTTCTTTTTGATTTTGCTTTGTATGGCAAAAGGGGGTTTCAAGGATAAAACAAATATGAACTTAATATATATATATACACAATTTTATAAATTTTCTACAGAATTAGAATATAAAATAATTCTTCAACACTCCAAAGGGGGGATTCGAATTTAGTCAAAATTCGAATGGTAAAGGTAATGTTACAAAAATTGAGTAAACATTCTAACGGGAAAAAAATCAAAATTACCAACACCTAAACATATACTGCATACTAATTTCTCAACATATCTCTAGTTCGTGCCTCACTAATGACAGCAGCCTTTCTCTTTTCTTTTGATGTGTACTACTGTCCTCTTTAATATCTTCCTTTTCTTCAGTGTCATTAGTCACAGGGCTTAAGAGAGGTATTACTGAAGTAACATGCCGTCTTACAGTTTCACGAGAAGCTCCCTTAAACACAGCTATGTCAGTTACTTCATCCAAGTCATTTAATTTTACTTTTTAACAATACCCATTGGGTAATTTGAAGGTTTCATGTGCGGTTTTTTTTTAACAGAACAATATCACCTACTTGAATTCTTTTGTGTGTCACTGGTTTATATCTACTCCTTCGTCTGTAGCTTGTGACACTAAGTGTGCTATAAATTCTGAATTATAAATGTTAATAAGTCGAGACCTCACATTTCTAAGTTTTTGATACTTGTCTAAAACTTTGCTAACATGATCATCTGCTGTCCAGTTCAGATCTTCATCTGGATTGCCCTGCAAGTCAGGAATAATGTTAATAGACAGCAATTCATGTCCATGAATTAATATTTCTGGTGTAATTGCATCAGGCACCTTCCTCTGTGATACTGTCTCTCAACCCTTCTTTGAAGGCAATAGGGCGCCTGTTAACTAAGTGTATGGTTTGCTCTACAAAAAACTCAAAATCACGAAGTATAACACATTATTTCTTAATGCTCCATGGATTAAACGCTTACTCATTTTAACACAAGTCTCAACAAGTCCTCCTAATTTATTACTCCCTTTGGATACTGCTGAAACTTAATTGACTTTACACCATTTTCTCAAAATATGCCTGACTCTCAGGATCACCCAGAAGGAATTAGTGACCACATTAGCTCCAGCTACCAACTGAGATCCAAGATCTGACAAGACTAGTTGAGGGATTCCATACTGATATTGAATGCAGTTGAAAAAGCTCTTAAAAATTCTTTTGTAGTGAGATCTAAACAAATTTTTAAATAATTGCCCTCGACCAGAGGCAAGTCAAACATAGAATCCAAACTTTGCTCTTTTTACCATTAAGCTTAACGGTTATACGGTCCAAATGATCAATAAAAATATACCTGAATGGTATAGAGGGAGGGTCAATCCTAAAATCGCGATAGGGACTTTGATTGACCTTAACCGTTCTCTTTGAATCTCTTACAAATGACACATCTTACGGACCTTTTTTTTACTACCGAAAAAAGTATGTGGAATCCAAAACTTTTTTCTCATCTATGACAAAAAGGGAATAAACACCAGCATGTGTGAGAATTTTCTCCTGAAAATCTTTTAGTATAACCGAGTTAACTACTGTGTGTGGAAGTAAAATAGGAAAGTTGACAAAAGTATCTTTTCTCCTTTAGGCATTTTACTTCTAATTCTCAGGATTCCATGGTCATCCATGTATACATTAAGTTGAGCAATAATATTAGGAATAGCCTTTACTCTCTTATTTCTGCTTTCTAAATACTGGAAAAACTTCACCATACCAGATTCTCTGATCATTCCTTAT
Organism: Macrobrachium nipponense; assembly: GCF_015104395.2. Taxonomy (NCBI): domain Eukaryota; kingdom Metazoa; phylum Arthropoda; class Malacostraca; order Decapoda; family Palaemonidae; genus Macrobrachium; species Macrobrachium nipponense. Next base: position 16,788,893 of record NC_087215.1, on the reverse strand, counting down.
GATATGCCTAGTAGCTTCCAAATGAAAGGAGGATGCATCACCAAAGTTAAAAGAAACTGAGTTTGCTCTTCTTTTGAGCAAAGCAATGAATTTAAGAACATACTTGTGAATTCTAATAAGCTTAGAGAAACTGGAAACATTGTCCAGGAGGACTAAATGTTCAGGGTTTGTTCTGCTAAGACTTGTGATTCACTTAATTTAGATGCAGAAATTGAGAAGGAATTTCCATTCAATGGATTAAATTTTGGATTAGGTACAACTATATCAAATTGTGTCAGCTTTACTGCTCAGTTCATCCTATCAGATCTTAAAAATTCTGGGCCAGTGAAATAATTAGTTTTTAAAAGCTGTTTGTACGCATAGGCCTAGTTATGCATCTGCGGGTTCAAGATACCACTGCAAAGAAAAACAAATCTAACGGGGTTATTTTCACAAGTCCTTTCCTTTGAATGTGATCCAAACGATTCATGATAAAGACACTCCTTTTATTTCATTTATCTAATTTGTTCACATAAGAATTAATCCAGCTCAGTGAAACAATGCTTTCTGTATACAGTACTGATTCTACAATTCTAATAGGTTTAGGGCACTGAGGACCTGCCAAATCCTTACTCAAATCCACTAATGTTTCTGTTCCCAAAAACTATCCTTGGAATTCTAGAGATGGAATACTTTTGCTTTCTAACTGCTTGTTACCAAGCGATTCTTTGCTAGAACAAAACTGACTTGCTTAGTTCTATGCACTGAATAAAAAATTGTTTGTCCCATAGATTATTTTACTGCTAGTCAGTAAATGCAATTAAACGATATGACCCATTCTCTCCCCGACAAATCTAGGTACCTCAATTGGAGGAGTCATGTTAACTTGTTTGGCTATGTTACGCCATTCTCGTTGTTGCTCAATGGACAATTCTGTATCCATCCTAGAGAAGTGTTTAATTGCAGTTCATGCATAAATAAACGAGCTCTGTTTAACATAGGTCCATTGAAATTATATGGATCGAAATTTGAAGCAATGCTTTTCAATATCAGTCTCTTAGTGTTTGCTTTAGAGTCTAGCTCAAGTTTAGGAGAAGAAATACAATCTGTTATTCTGTTCCCCACCTCAAACCAAATAATTTACTACATCAGGAGGTGACTTCATCCAAATTCTTATCTAATTTTTCTTGGAGCATAACATCATGGTAACGAATTGTTGTAATTCAAATTTATATGGATTAAAAATGTTATTCAAGTTATCAAAACCCCAGTGAAGCTTTCAGAATCATTTGCAGTGAACGCCACCATTATCCATGTAAATCAAAGAGTAAATGAGTTTCTTCAATTCCTTTAAGTTGTCCAAATCACCTTCGTGTCTAGCATCAATATTTTGTACAAACCAATCATCAATACTGTTGGGCTACACCTTAAGTCCAAAACTTAGACGAAGATTCTTGTATGCTATAATGGTAAAATCTCCTTTACTTACATTTTTAAACCAAAAGAATAATATTTCTTTGATCAGTTTCATTTAATGCTATCTGCTGGAAAGCTTTCTTTAAATCAAAGCACAATAAATGAGAATCAAACCTTAAAAGTAGCAAAGCAGTGGACAATTTCTGATTAATACAAGGACCAGCCCACATTGCCTGATGTGGCTAATAGAGGGGGGAGCCATTACTTTGTTTTCACACAAATTAGAGAGAAAAAACTATTCGGCATTTGGTTAGTACTGCGGTCTAACTTGAATATTCCCATGTGCGGCAAAAAACTGTACTCTGGGTGTTCTTCACAAAACTTATCCAAATTATCAATTCTTTCAATTAAGTTTTGAGCTGCCTGAGTCTTTATGTTTTCATCCATTAAATATCAAAAGTTCATCATTCTTTGATAATTTCTTTAGGTTAGATTTCAAAATTTGCTTTGCTAAATTTGTGTTCTTTCTAGCAAATGAGAAACACGACCATTCCATAAAAGTGGCATTACTAACCTACCTCTTCATCTCTGTGGTGTGTTATTAAGTAAAACCTAACTAATTTCTTATTATGTTCAGTGCTCTCCCCGTCTAAGTCAGTGCTGTCTTTGTGCAAATAATATGAGCATTCTCGCTCTAAAATATGATCGGTAGCTTTTTGCAATTTAGGCTCACTGATCCTGCCATCCTGATCTAAAATACAGATTGTAGGATCCTCTGCACTTCCAATACATCTAACACTAGACTTGAAACATGAAGTCATAGGAAATTTAATATTATCAAGTGATTTACCCTGCTCATCTAAATTCTCTTCCAAGCCAAAAAGTAAATGAGTATCATTATGCAGGCTAGGGAGAAAATTTCAAATCTACAAGTTAATTTAAATTTCTCAATGTTTCCTATTAACATAATGCCAAATTTTGTTTCATAGTACACAGACTGACCACTATGACCAAAACTAACCATCTTTTCCATGAGACAATGAGCTGAATTTGCACCCAGGACAAACTGAATGTTTGATATGTCTTCTCTGGATTCATCAAGAAACTCATCTAAAAGCTTATAACCATAATTTCTAAAACTTTTAACAACTTTACCAAGGCTGGGTAAATTCAAATTTATATCAATACCTGGGACACAAATAGCTTCTAGATTATGCACTGTCTCCCCAATCTTAACAGAAATTTGAACTATCTTTGTACGATAGCATTTTGCTCCATTAAAACCCATTGACAACTAGGTCAAAATTATCTTTAACAACTTTGAAACACTGACCTTCTAAAGCGCACTCAGAAATGAAATTAGCTTGGCTACCTGAATCCTTTAATCCTCTTATTTTACTAGGGCCCAAAGTACAAGAAAATGTGGGTAAAATTGAATCTATGCCCCCGTTACTCTGAAAGGAACTACCTGGACAAACTACCCCATTCTGTGTACTATTTTGCGCATCTTTTGATTTACCTTTCTCGTTTTGCTTAGGGTTAGGAACTGCTTTTTTAGTATTACGCACCGAATCCCTGACCTCAGAACTTTTATGATTATCTGACAAGCAAAGAAAGGAGAAATGCCATCCTTGACAATGTTTACACTTTCTGGCAAATCTAAAATGGCATGAGCTATCCAAATGCTCGATTCTTGCACATTTAGTGCAACCATTCAATATACTTAACCTAGCAATCTTTTCCTTAGCAGTTGTAAAATTAGGGCAATTATGGATTGGATGATCGCCATTAACCTTATCACTACAAAAGTGTGCAAGAAGTAAAAGGGATTGGAGCTTTTAACATTAACCTCTGCTGCTAAGTTTGAACTTTTACTCATTACTTGTTTATCTTGATGCGTTTCAGCAGAAGGCTGTTTACTTTTACTTAATTTACCAAGTTTATTTGCATTCTGATACCGTTCATTAGCTTCAAAAAAGTTATCAACAATTTCATTTGTAGTGGCTTTGAATTGTTAGTAACTTGTATCAGTGATTTCTGAAAGTTTTCATTCATTCCTCTTAGGAAAAGTACTGCAAAACATCATCAATATCCATTTTTTCAAAGTCTTAACAGCTTCTTGTAATTTTCTAATATTACTAATATACTGAAAGGGTTCTGAAATCATATCCTAACTTCAGCTCTTGAAGTTGTTTCATCACATTAAACTTTTGAGTTGGAACCGAGGGCAAACGCTGTTTTTAATAGTTCCTTTGCATGGGAATAACCTTGTTTGTCTGCTTCTAAGAGTCTATCAAAAGTAAGCCTTGCCAGAAACCTGCTGTTTAAGTAACAACAACTATCATAATCTGTGTAAGAAAAACTTTCCAGTAGTTTCCTCAAACTGCTGTAAGAATAATTCCAAACTTTCATCATCAGAACTTTTAAATTTAGGCAAAGGTGCTACTGGACTTTTAAGAAGACTAAGAGGAGTTTCATTCCGATTTTCGCTTGTGCTTCTATTAACATTAACCTCTAAGAGCAGAACATTTCAGAAATTTTATCTTTATATTCCTGACAAGAGCTAAATTCAATTTCCATTTCATCTTCATCTTCGCTCTGACCACTTCAAAGATATGACCTTACTATCAAGCCCTTTAGTTCTTCCTTAAAATTCTTAAGTTTCTCAAAACAAGATTAAACTTCTGTGAGCTAGTATACTGAGAAAATTTGTGCCTTTTCATTAAATTGTCTAGTGGACTTGAGAGCGGATGTACTTCCGACTCATAACAAGAAGCTTAAGGTCTGTCATGATTATAGAAAATCGAAGTTAATTCTAAATGTCAATGCAGCCTAAAAAATCAAAGAAAAATTTTGAAATAATTATAGCAGTCAGTACACTGATCAATAATAACAATAGTCCAAATAAAACCACCACTCCTACAATGCTACCCAAGTGCCACCAGTATTTGAGACAGCCTTCAGAGCCCCACGTTGGGGGCGCCATTTCAAAAACGAAACAAAATGTTCAATATAACAAGAGCAGCGAGAGCAGAGTAACAATAATTTTAATGTCAATATTGGATAAAGAAACTTTAAAATTAAAAAATATTAGATTCTTTATTTATATTGAATAAATATTAAATATGGCAAAGCAATGGAACTCTGATGGCTGAAGTGGAATCCTCAATCACTAGTGACTGCCTGTGGTAGAACCCACTCAACTCTTGCTGTTGAAAACTATGGATTCTGCAAACCACGAAAAAATTTCCATTAAAAACCATAACTTAACATTTATCTAAAGTCCCTTAATAAGCAATAATGAATGTATACAATATATAAATACAAATGCAAATATGCCAATATCACATTAAATATAACTGAATTAGGTACCTAAATAAATTTGCCAAGACCAGGAAGATGACTGAAGCCGATGATACTAGGCTTTACTACCTTCCAGCAAGCACAAGTAACCTAGGCCTAGTAACAAATTAAAAAAATTAGGCTCACTAATATTCTAAGTTATGCAATGTTAAATTAAATATGAAAAAAAAAAAAACAAAACTCAGGAAAATAAAAATCTTATACGATATATCGATTTAAGCAAATCTGAACACCCACATAGGCTATCCCTGTGCACAAAACAAAGATTTGGATTAAGCTAGAAATAGCCCTAGTAATTTTATAATTAGCATACAATCCATAGAAAATTTATAATAGGGCTGAAGACTTGGATAATTAATATTCATTTTCAAATATTATAACCCCCTAACCAAAGTTGAACCATATGCCACAAAATCATAGGAAACTTATGGGTTGGTAGGCCATATCCTTAAAATCCCAAAGCAATCGAAGAGCAGCAGAATATCCCATTGTTGAGAAGTATGTCATTCTGAAATCTTGATATTGCACTCTTCATGGTAGCACTCGTGGTAGGCAATTGCAGGAGAGGTGGCCTTAAATTAAGTGCTACTCCATCTTCATAGCACTTCTTCACTAGAAGAAAACATTATCCAAATATGGCTGATCTGCTTCCTCACTCTTCTCTCATTACCAGTAGGTGAAAAATTTTTTCCCAAGGATGATGGAATCAGGAACTGCAAATATTAAAATACAGCCAGCAGAGCCATCTATGGACTGAGCATATTATCCTTGAAACTCCCAGTATTCTTTTTGATTTTGTTTGTATGGCAAAAGGGGGTTTCAAGGATAAAACAAATATGAACTTAATATATATATATACACAATTTATAAATTTTCTACAGAATTAGAATATAAAATAATTCTTCAAACACTCCAAAGGGGGGATTCGAATTTAGTCAAAAATTTGAAATGGTAAAGGTTAATGTTACAAAATTGAGTAACATTCTAAACGGGGAAAAAAATCAAAATTACCAACACCTAAACATATACTGCATACTAATTTCTCAAACATATCTCTAGTTCGTGCCTCACTAATGACAGCAGCCTTTCTCTTTTCTTTGATGTGTACTACTGTCCTCTTTAATATCTTCCTTTTCTTCAGTGTCATTAGTCACAGGGCTTAAGAGAGGTATTACTGAAGTAACATGCGTCTTACAGTTTCACGAGAAGCTCCCTTAAACACAGCTATGTCAGTTACTTCATCCAAGTCATTTAATTTTACTTTTTAACAATACCCATTGGGTAATTGAAGGTTTCATGTGCGGTTCTTTTAACAGAACAATATCAACCTACTTGAATTCTTTTGTGTGTCACTGGTTATATACTCTCCTTTTCGTCTGTAGCTTGTGACACTAAGTGTGCTATAAATTCTGAATTATAAATGTTAATAAGTCGAGACCTCACATTTTCTAAGTTTTGATACTTGTCTAAAAACTTGCTAACATGATCATCTGCTGTCCAGTTCAGATCTTCATCTGGATTGCCCTGCAAGTCAGGAATAATGTTAATAGACAGCAATTCATGTCCATGAATTAATATTTCTGGTGTAATTGCATCAGGCACTTCCTCTGTGATACTGTCTCTCAACCCTTCTTTGAAGGCAACTAGGGCGCCTGTTAACTAAGTGTATGGTTGCTCTACAAAAAACTCAAAATCACGGAAGTCTCACATTATTTCTTAATGCTCCATGGATTAAACGCTTACTCATTTTAACACAAGTCTCAAGTCCTCCTAATTTATTTACATCCCTTTGGATACTGCTGAAACTTAATTGACTTTACACCATTTTCTTCAAAATATGGCCTGACTCTCAGGATCACCAGGAAATTAGTGACCCACATTAGCTCCAGCTACCAACTGAGATCCAAGATCTGACAAGACTAGTTGAGGGATTCCATTACTGATATGAATGCAGTTGAAAAGCTCTTAAAAATTCTTTTGTAGTGAGATCTAAACAAATTTTTAAATTAATTGCTCGACCAGAGGAAGTCAAACATAGAATCCAAACTTTGCTCTTTTTACCATTAAGCTTAACGTTATACGGTCCAAAATGATCAATAAAAATATACCTGAATGGTATAGAGGGAGGGTCAATCCTAAAATCGCGATAGGGACCTTTGATTGACCTTAACCGTTCTCTTTGAAATCTCTTACAAATGACACATTCTTTAAGGACCTTTTTTTTTACTACCGAAAAGTAATGTGGAATCCAAAACTTTTTTCTCAATCTCTGACAAAAGGGAATAAACACCAGCATGTGAGAATTTCTCATGAATAAAATCTTTTATTACTAACCGAGTTAACTTACTGTGTTTGTGAAGTAAAATAGGAAAGTTGACAAAAGTATCTTTTCTCCATTTAGGCATTTACTTCTAATTCTCAGGATTCCATGGTCATCCATTGTATACATTAAGTTGAGCAATAATATTAGGAATAGCCTACTCTCTTATTTCTGCTTTCTAAATACTGGAAAACTTCACCATACCAGATTCTCTGATCATTCCTTATGTATGCCTAGTAGCTTCCAAATGAAAGGAGGATGCATCACCAAAGTTAAAAGAAACTGAGTTTGCTCTTCTTTTGAGCAAAGCAATGAATTTAAGAAAAAAAAAAAAACATACTTGTGAATTCTAATAAGCTTAGAGAAACTGGAACACTTGTCCAGGAGGACTAAATGTTCAGGGTTTGATTCTGCTAAGACTTGTGATTCACTTAATTTAGATGGCAGAAATTGAGAAGGAATTTCCATTCAATGGATTAAATTTTGGATTAGGTACAAACTATATCAAAGTGTCAGCTTTACTGCTCAGTTCATCCATATCAGATCTTAAAAAATTCTGGGCCAGTGAAATAATTAGTTTTTAAAAGCTGTTTGTACGACATAGGCCTAGTTATGCAATCTGCCAGGGTTCAAGATACCACTGACAAAACAAAATCTAACGGGGTTATTTTCACAAAGTCCTTTGAATGTGATCCAAACGATTCATGATAAGACACTCCTTTTATTCATTTTATCTAATTTGTTCACATAAGAATTAATCCAGCTCAGTGAAACAATGCTATCTGTATACAGTACTGATTCTACAATTCTAATAGGTTTAGGGCACTGAGGACCTGCCAAATCCTTACTCAAATCCACTAATGTTTCTGTTCCCAAAAAAAACTATCCCTTGGAATTCTAGAGATGGAATACTTTTGCTTTCTAACTGCTTGTTAACCAAGCGATTCTTTGCTAGAACAAACTGACTTGCTTAGTTTCTATGCATGAATAAAAATTGTTGGTCCCATAGAATTATTTTACTGCGTCAGTAAATGCAATTAAACGATATGACCATTTCTCTCCCCGACAAATCTAGGTACCTCAATTGGAGGAGTCATGTTAACTTGTTTGGCTATGTTACGCCATTCTCGTTGTTGCTCAATGGACAATTCTGTATCCCCATCCTAGAGAAGTGTTTAATTGCAGTTCATGCAAAATAAATAAACAAGCTCTGTTTAAACATAGGTCCATTGAAATTATATGGATCGAAATTTGAAGCAATGCTTTTCAATATCAGTTCTCTTAGTGTTTTGCTTTAGAGTCTAGCTCAAGTTTAGGAAGAAGAAATACAATCTGTTATTCTGTTCCACCTCAAACCAAATAATTTTACTACATCAGGAGTGACTTCATCCAAATTCTTATCTAATTTTTCTTGGAGCATAACATCATTGGTAACGAATTGTTGTAATTCAAATTTGATATGGATTAAAAATGTTATTCAAGTTATCAAAACCCCAGTGTAAGCTTTCAGAATCATTTGCAGTGAACGCACCATTTATCCATGTAAATCAAAGAGTAAATGAGTTTCTTCAATTCCTTTAAGTTGTCCAAATCACCTTCTGTGTCTAGCATCAATATTTTGTACAAACCAATCATCAATACTGTTGGGCTACACCTTAGTCCAAAACTTAGACGAAGATTCTTGTATGCTATAATGGTAAAATCTCCTTTACTTACATGGTTTAAACCAAAAGAATAATAATTTACTTTGATCAGTTTCATTTAATGCTATCTGCTGGAAAGCTTTCTTTAAATCAAAGCACAAATAAATGAGAATCAAACCTTAAAAGTAGCAAAGCAGTGGACAATTTCTGATTAATACAAGGACCAGCCCCACATTGCCTGATTGTGGCTAATAGAGGGGGAGCCATTACTTGTTTTTTCACACAAACAAAATTAGAGAGAAAAACTATTCGGCATTTGGTAGTACTGCGTCTAACTTGAATATTCCCCATGTGCGGCAAAAAACTGTACTCTGGGTGTTTCTTCACAAAACTTATCCAAATTATCAATTCTTTCAATTAAGTTTTGAGCTGCCTGAGTCTTTATGTTTTCATCCATTAATTATCAAAAGTTCATCATTCTTTGATAATTTCTTTAGGGTTAGATTTTCAAAATTTGCTTTGCTAAATTTTGTGTTCTTTCCTAGCAAATGAGAAACACGACCATTCCATAAAAGTGGCATTACTAACCTACCTTCTTCATCTCTGTGTGTGTTATTAAGTAAATACCTAACTAATTTCTTATTATGTTCAGTGCTCTCCCCGTCTAAGTCAGTGCTGTCTTTGTGCAAATAATATGAGCATTCTCGCTCTAAAATATGATCGGTAGCTTTTTGGGGGGGGGGCAATTTAGGCTCACTGATCCTGCCATCCTGATCTAAAATACAGATTGTAGGATCCTCTGCACTTCCAATACATCTAACACTAGACTTGAAACATGAAGTCATAGGAAATTTAATATTATCAAGTGATTACCCTGCTCATCAAATAAATTCTTCCAAGCCAAAAAGTAAATGAGTATCATTATGCAGGCTAGGGAGAAATTTCAAATCACAATTAATTTCTCAATGTTTCCTATTAACATAATGCCAAACTTTTGTTTCATAGTACACAGACTGACCACTATGACCAAAACTAACCATCTTTTCCATGAGACAATGAGCTGAATTTGCACCCAGGACAAACTGAATGTTTGATATGTCTTCTCTGGATTCATCAAGAAACTCATCTAAAAGCTTATAACCATTTAATTTCTAAAACTTTAACAACTTTACCAAGGTCTGGGTAAATTAATCCAAATTTAGTCATCAAGGTAACCTGGGAACACAAATAGCTTCTAGATTATGCCCACTGGTCTCCCCAATCTTAACAGAAATTTGAACTATCTTGTACGATAGCATTTTGCTCCATTAAACCCATTGACAACTAGGTCAAAATTATCTTTAACAACTTTGAAACACTGACCTTCTAAAGCGCACTCAGAAATGAAATTAGCTTGGCTACCTGAAATCCTTTAATCCTCTTATTTTACTAGGGTCCCAAAGTACAAGGAAAATGTGGGGTAAAATTGAATCTATGCCCCCGTTACTCTGAAAGGAACTACCTGGACAAACTACCCCATTCCTGTGTACTATTTTGCGCATCTTTTGATTTACCTTTCTCGTTTGCTTAGGGTTAGGAACTGCTTTTTTAGTATTACGCACCGAATCCCTGACCTCAGAACTTTTATGATTATCTGACAAAGCAAAGAAAGGAGAAATGCCATCCCTTGGAACAATGTTTTACACTTTCTGGCAAATCTAAAATGGCATGAGCTATCCAATGCTCGATTCTTGCACATTTTAGTGCAACCATTCAATATACTTAACCTAGCAAATCTTTTCCTTAGCAGTTGTAAAATTAGGGCAATTATGGATTGGATGATCGCCATTAACCTTATCACTACAAAGTGTGCAAGAAGTAAAAGGATTGGAGCTTTTAACATTAACCTCTGCTGCTAAGTTTGAACTTTTACTCATTACTTGTTTATCTTGATGCATTTCAGCAGAAGGCTGTTTACTTTTACTTAATTTACCAAGTTTATTTGCATTCTGATACCGTTCATTAGCTTCAAAAAGTTATCAACAATTTCATTTGTAGTGGCTTTGAATTGTTAGTAATTTGTATCAGTTGATTTCTGAAAGTTTCATTCATTCCTCTTAGGAAAAAGTACTGCAAAACATCATCAATATCCATTTTCAAAGTCTTAACAGCTTCTTGTAATTTTCTAATATTACTTTAATATACTGAAAGGGTTCTGAATCATATCCTAACTTCAGCTCTTGAAGTTGTTCATCACATTAAACTTTTGAGTTGGAAACCGAGGCAAACGCTGTTTTTTTTAATAGTTCCGTTTGCATGGGTAATAACCTTGTTTGTCTGCTTCTAAAGAGTCTATCAAAAAGTAAAGCCTTGCCAGAAACCTGCTGTTTAAGTAACAACAACCTATCATAATCTGTGTAAGAAAACTTTCCAGTAGTTTCCTCAAACTGCTGTAAGAATAATTCCAAACTTTCATCATCAGAACTTTTAAATATTTTAGGCAAAGGTGCTACTGGACTTTTAAGAAGACTAAGAGGAGTTTCATTCCGATTTTCGCTTGTGCTTCTATAACATTAACCTCTAAGAGACAGCAACATTTCAGAAATTTTATCTTTATATTCCTGACAAGAGCTAAATTTTCAATTTCCCATTCATCTTCATCTTCGCTCTCTGACCACTTCAAAGATATGACCTTACTATCAAGCCCTTTAAGTTCTTCCTTAAAATTCTTAAGTTTCTCAACAAGATTAAACTTCTGTGAGCTAGTATACTGAGAAAATTTGTGCCTTTCATTAAATTGTCTAGTGACTTGAGAGCGGATGTACTTCCGACTCATAACAAGAAGCTTAAGGTCTGTCATGATTATAGAAAATCGAAGTTAATTCTAAATGTCAATGGCAGCCTAAAAAATCAAAGAAAAAATTTTGAATAATTTATAGCAGTCAGTACCACTGATCAATAATAACAAATTAGTCCAATAAAACCACCACTCCTACAATGCTACCCAAGTGCCACCAGTATTTGAGACAGCCTTCAGAGCCCCACGTTGGGCGCCATTTCAAAAACGAAAACAAAATGTTCAATATAACAAGAGCAGCGAGAGCAGAGTAACAATAATTTTAATGTCAATATTGGATAAAGAAACTTTAAAATTAAAAATATTAGATTCTTTATTTATATTGAATAAATATTAAATATGGCAAAGCAATGGAACTCTGATGGCTGAAGTGGAATCCTCAATCACTAGTGACTGCCTGTGGTAGAACCCACTCAACTCTTGCCTGTTTTTGAAAACTATGGATTCTGCAAACCACGAAAAATTTCCATTAAAACCTAACTTAACATTTATCTTAAAGTCCCTAATAAGCAATAATGAATGGTATACAATATATAAATATCAAATGCAAATATGCCAATATCACATTACATATAACTGAATTAGGTACCTAAATAAATTTGCCAAGACCAGGAAGATGACTGAAGCCGATGATACTAGGCTACCTTCCAGCAAGCACAAGTAACCTAGCCTAGTAACAAATTAAAAAAATTAGGCTCACTAATATTCTAAGTTATGCAATGTTAAATTAAATATGAAAAAACACTCAGGAAAATAAAATCTTATACGATATATCGATTTAAGCAAATCTGAACACCCACTAGGCTATCCTGTGCACAAAAACAAAGAGTTTGAATTAAAGCTAGA